>NC_135550.1:8129863-8429863 GCF_964340395.1 Glandiceps talaboti | reverse complement strand
ACTGGCAATAAAATAGTCTGTTTAGCATGTGAGGAGCTACAGCAACTTCTGTACGATATATGACTGAAATTTTTTTGTTTTTTTTTGTATACAACACAAACTTGGGACAGTGTCAGCGTACGCTATGAACTTAGTGTATTGTACCATTCCAAGATTTCTAAAAAGTAAACCTCAGACAGACACAATTTTTTTTCCCACCTATCAGCTAATCACAAAGTATTGAACAATTGGAGTCAGTGAAATTGTAGGAGTTGGTGCCAATACTAACAAAGATATAAATGGTTATGACTTCAAAAACGCCCACTCAGTCAGGTGACAACCACACCATTTCCACTTTCAATAATAGGTTTCACTCATTGTCAATAGCTGGTTTGTGTGTACACAATGGGATAGCTTCCTTTCAAGTAGGAGGGCATTGTTAGACTACAGGACAATCAATAACCATCAACAGGTGAAACTTAGTATACAGTGTGAGGTCACCTACACCAAATGAGGTCACACCAAGGTCAAATGATCATTTTCATCCTGTTATGGTCCTCATGACTAGAACTGGTCAGCCTGAGCTCTATCTACCAGTCTCTGGTAGAGGTTGTGCATATGACCTTCAGACAAGCAGGGGTTAGAGGTCAAACCCTCATTAAAGGTTTGGCCTTTAGTACATACAGTCTGTAAGCCAGTCATTCATTCATTCATTCATGACCAATCAATATCATGAATATTTATGTCTCAATTTAATCCCTGGAAAAGAACATCACAGTCAGCTGTGTACTTGTCCCTAGAACTGAAAGTGAGTTCATGTATAACAAGTCTTCATTGATGATATGGCCCACCAAACAAGTAGGTCTGTGTGGAATTATTAAATAAAGATGAAAGAAAATGATGACAGGTTTAGCCTGGATGAATGTATCACTGATCGATTCTTTCACTATAGCCTGTCTACTGACTAAATATGTGACTCCTCTACACTCACTGACTGAAGCCTGTCTACTGACTAAATCTGTGACTCCACTGCACTCATTCACTATAGCCTGTCTACTGACTAAATCTGTGACTCCACTGCACTCGTTCACTATAGCCTGTCTACTGAATGAATCTGTGACTCCACTGCACTCGTTCACTATAGCCTGTCTACTGACTAAATCTGTGACTCCACTGCACTCGTTCACTATAGCCTGTCTACTGACTAAATCTGTGGCTCCACTGCACTCGTTCACTATAGCCTGTCTACTGACTGAATCTGTGAGTCCGCTACACTCACTCATTTACTATATAGCCTGTCTACTGACTAAATCTGTGACTCCACTACACTCATTCACTATAGCCTGTCTGAATCTGTGACTCCACTACACTCATTTACTATAGCCCGTCTACTGACTAAATCTGTGACTCCACTACACTCATTTACTATAGCCTGTCTACTGACTGAATCTGTGACTCCACTACACTCATTCACTATAGCCTGTCTACTGACTAAATCTGTGACTCCACTACACTCATTCACTATAGCCTGTCTACTGACTGAATCTGTAACTCCACTGCTCATTCACTATAGACCATCTATTCACTGATTCTGCTACACTTGTTCACTAACAGAGTTTGTGTGGTGTAGAGTAACATGAAGTGTTTCCCATTGGTATATCATGATACATACATGTAGCTCCTAATACATGTAATAAAAGCAGAATGACTGTGCATTGATATATGGTTATGATAATGTGGTGGTTCACAGTCCAACATTAATTATTAACTGAAATCAATATTGTATGTTATTAAGTAATGCTGACTCAGCAGTCTTTATTTTGTAGAACAGTATCTGACAATCATGAAAGGTTTACTTGAAATCAAGTCATGTATTTAAGTGATATAGCTGTGCATGCACATACTGCTGGACACACAGGTAGTCTTCCTTTAAGCCTAAAAGAAGATGTGAATTCAACTTGCCCATGCCTATGATAGTTTATCACACCCCATGGGGAGGTGGAGGGGGGGGAGGTTCAATTCAGACAAACATTTCTCAACCATTAGCAATGTTTGTTAATACACTTCTTTTATCCATTCATTTCAAACCACCATTGTCTGACAAGTCGACAGTGCACATCTCTCGAGTTCACATGGATGGAAGCCACTCATTTGAAATCACTGCATTGGGAAAGTCATACACAACAGAGCCAATGACTTTGTCAGGCCTAAAGGATATAATAGTATCAATACCAACATTCTCTTGAGCTGTTTTTTTGTCATATCAGACATGTTCTACAGCCGACTGGCTACAGACAGAGGTAGGCACACATGTATGTATTGGATGACCTATGTTATATCTGAAATCTGACATCAAACAGCAGATATCTCTAGACCTGTAACCTCAGTAATGCCAGATCCAATGCAACGAACATATACCAAAATCAATCACAAAATTTTTACATGGCAATTTTGCCTGACAAACAGCATCACATGCCCAAGTTACAAAAAAAGTCCAAAAGACTTTCCTACACTTCCATGTACAGTATAAAGAGTACTAGGTCCCACCCTGATTTCTTCAAAACAATGACAGCTAATTAACAAGATACTGTGTCATGCAAATTTCCCAAAAGCTCATACAGTCCATACACAAGTAATGGCAATAGTAAACACTATTAAATGTACTTTAACCCAGGAAACTTATTAGTCTGGATGCCATGGTGGCAAGTGGAGGTGTAAATGGTAATGATACTGTATAGGAACTAAACTACAAACTTATATACTCTTTGTTTCTGGCATACACAACATGCCAACAACTCGACATGTAGATACAGTCTTGTTGGCTGGGTTCCTCTCTGATTACAAGTATTCCACTGTATGGTTTCCAACAAAGTAAAAGTACTTTCAACTAAGTTCATATATTCTAGTTCAGGTCAAAGAGTACAAAAGATAAAAGTCTACTCCAGACTAATCTGCCTCCCTCCTCCTGGGTACAACCCCCTCCTGGGTCCCCGAACTGTCAACAAAGCACCAAAAAACACTTTATATTGCAATACATACACTTAATACCGATGAAGTATTTAGAAATGCGTTCCTAAGCTACAAAATCAGTGTCTGCAATGTCACCATATTAGATTGCATTTCTCTGAGAACATGTTTGTTCTTTCTTCAATTTTACATATATACAAGAAATGAGTGGACAGGTGACCTCACAGCTTTGAGCATACAAAGCTGTCAAATAAATAGCTCAGTTGGTAGGAGTGTACCAATTTCTCCCAAAGTTCCTCACATCAAAGAATACTATACAATCTAGTAATGAGTAAAAACAGGTACAAATTGCAATGTATATTTAGTGTTAGGAAGGTTATGAGGGACTCTGTGTTGGTTAAAAGGCAAAAGATGAGGACAAGCCACAAACATGTACTGTACCTTATATATACTTCCAATGCAAACTGATCCTACATGAGAGCTGGGAGACTGCAGCCAAATGAAAATAAAAGCTTCACAACTTTACTGCCAATGCTTGCACCAACAAGGAACTACTTACAGAACTTCAGTGGCAAATTGTCATTTCATACGAGAACATCAATTGTGAACAGTGTTTTTGCCAAGTTTGGGGAACCCCAGTAACAGAAAGGGGTAAAAATGGCAGTGTTTCCCCCATACTGTCGATGATAATTTTGTTTGGGAACCCAGGTCAAATGACATGGGGAATCCTGGTATTAACTACTTACCACCCTTAGCAAAAAAACACTGGTGAACGATTATGAATATTCACTGCTGAAAAGTATGGCGACTTATATGTAACCAGAGCCCATAATAACAAATCAAGTGACACAGAATCTGCCAACAAAACTTTTACAAAAAGTATACAACTCTGAAAACAGTAGAGAAAGTACTTCATATCTTATTCTATACAGTATACATTTCATGAAGGAAATGGAATGGAACACCTATGGACAGGTAGAACCACATGTACTACAAGGAAGTCTCCTGCAGAGAATTAACAAAAATCCTGCCATTCTTCCAAGATTGAAAATACAGCCAAACAAATGCCAAACTTATGACAGACATGTCAGCCTTAGAATGACAAATCAGATAGGCAACATCAAAACCCATAAATACAAATGTACTACTTCATTGACAAAGTGTATACTCAAGTAGGTAGCAAACTGGCACCTATTTTTTTTTGACAAGTGAAACTAAACAATGAAAATATTCTTGTTTATTATCACTTGGGATCAACTACATATGATTGTTCACAAAACTTTCTACATGTACCTCAATTTGGCAGTTTATACGTCATTTTCTGAATATGTTATAGATATATTGCAAGGATATCAGTGCTTTGAATTCTCCCCTTTGTACTTTTTGAAGGAGTGCTTACTTGAATACTTCAAGACTAATTTTGAAGACTTCAGATACAAGCTCTATTGTCACTGACTACCAAATATGGGCAATGACCTAAATATCATTGTACCAAGTTTTGTTGATCTACATTACAACTTCTCTTATCGCAGAGTTTGCTACAGAAAGGGAGAGAGTATGCAAGAATAATGAGAGATTGAACACATGACATTAAACCATACACAACACTTACACCGACCACACCGACAGGGTGACATACATCAGTCAGTACAAAGTTTCCTACCCATCCCATATTTCAGACAAATTACACATTTTAGTATCCTTCACACTCACAGGTTTCCACTGAATGATACACTCATGCACACCAATGTTCATGAATATTCATGACCAAACCAGCACTCCTTATTATGGGGAGAAACCTGCCTGGTAAAAATCTACACCACAGACTAAGCAATAATGCATCCCATAATACTTCACCAGACAGGTCTGATCAGAATATTTGGTGTTGACTGTAATTTGTAAAACTGGGTATGATGCCATGTTGAAAAAAAATATGGAATACATACTCCGATCATTTTCGATCACAATAGCATGTGTCTATGTCATGACAATGTGTGTCTAAGTCACTGGTTTTGCTGTGTTTGAAATATGAGTTAAAATGTTCAAAATTGCCATTTCTTTCCCTGATTTTTCTTTGATATTACTAACATTGCTGTAATTACGTTATTCTCCTCTTTATTCAGCCAGAAAATACTCGTCTAGCGACTCATAGTGACAAAGCCCCCTTTGGTCAATCATATTTTCCTGGCTTGACCTAAGAAAAATATTGGGGAATAACATCTAATTATGACTTGGGTTGTTCTGATCTAAGAGTTAACTAAGAACTCACACTTATTCAAAAAATACAGCTGGAAATCCAATTATTGTATCAGGTTTCACTGACTTGCAGCTTCTTGTCTCACATTGGGACAAAATTAAATTAAAATATACAGCTTAGACTGGACATAGGAATAGATAAGTTGTGTTTCATGTACATGTGGATGCTGTATTGATCATATCGCTAAATCAGAGATTTACTGGACGAGGTAAAGAAGTTAATGTTTTGTTCTTGGCTAGTTTACTTTTGCAAAAGAAACTACCAATACCAATCTCTGAATCGTGTCTTGGCAATAATGGGTATTACCGTATACTTGCACATGTCTTTACAAATATTGGGAATAATCTGTCTTTATAGTAAACCCAAGTCTTCGCTGAAAACAACCGTATAGTCCCCAACATTGCAACTAACTAATTCATAATCTGAATTTTATGACATATAACATGGCACCCATTCATTGCAACTATAGTGAAGGTCATAAAATAAAGTGCTGTACATGTTGAACTACAGTATCTGATATTTGTGCCAGGTTTGGTTGAAATCACAATGTTCAAAACAGATGGCACTTTAGTGCACAGCCTGGGTTTTTTTTATGAGATCCTACCATGTGTTGGCAATTGACTTAATTACTCAGTGTTACAGTTATTTTGTTATGTCTTGTAGAAAGGAAAATGGTGACAATGGGGTAAATGAAAAGGTGTGGCTGCTCTCTCATATTACACACTACTCTTGAATTCAGCACATGCATGTCATATGTGTACATACAGACTTTGAATACTTCTGGTCGTTTGACCTTGAACATAGAGGTCAAGATCAAAAGTCAAAGTCTCAATAGGAAGCTGATCATAGATAATATGGGTGTAGACACTCACTGGAGGCCTCTATGTATTACACTTCAAGTTCAAAGTGTGTGGGCAAAGTGTAAATTTTTACAACAAATATGGCCACCATTTGGCCATTGTCGGAATGCTGTGAAACATTTAGTAATGTATGTCTATATGTGGACTAGTGTATCTGACATTTGTGCCAGGTTAGCTTGAAATTGGCCCATGCATGTCAGATGTGTACATATGCATTTTGAACACAGTTGGTTTATTTGTCAGTCTCATTAGAAAGCTCATCATAGATACTATGAGTGTAAACACACAAATGAACTACACTTCCATAGTTAATGGGAAAAATCTGAACAAAATGATGTGCATATGTTGAATATAGCATCTGACATTTGTGCCAAGTTTGACTGAAATAAGCCCATGCATGTCTGAGATACAAGTGATAACAGGTAGAAGGACGGGCCGACAGATGCACGGATGTGACCCAACAGTGTCCTCCACAGATTTGCATAATTGTCGATTTCAAGGGATGGCCGATTGGGAAATCGCCTCCGGCCAGAGTTAAACCTTTTTTACCTATGTTAATTTCATTCTCGCAGTGTCCCCCACTCCGTCCTCGACACTGGAAAAATAGTCACTTGTGGGGAAAATTCCCATGAGGAAGGGGGAACGTTTTCATGTAGAAACAACTTTCATTGTATTGACCGTTTATCGCAATAGTGGTCATGACCAATGGTTGTGACTGACTTGTCCCCCTCCATACCTTTGTATGGGCAAACGCTTCCCAACAATTTGATATGTGAAGTCATTCCAGTTACAACTGTTTTCTATCATCTTGGGAAGTTGGCAAAGTTTCCACTCCCATTTTTGATCGATTAGACCCGTTCATTTGTGGAAATTTCGATGCCGATTCCTTCCGACTTCACAAAGTGTAGCGCACACTTCACAAAATGTAACGACCTCGACCACAACATATGCCAAAGTGCATTGACCCTCGAGACGTCCATTCGCATGGCTTTCCCACACTAGTGGGGATGACAGCTCCTCACCTTCTGACTTGGTCGTCTTTGTTGCAACTAATCGAGAAGGTCTTGGAGGCTTGAGAGGGAAAATGAAAGTGGCTAGCCGTCTTGGAAGCTAAGCATGTAAAAGTAACGTACACATATATAGTGCAAGGGCAGTGATTGTTTGATCTCGCGTGATGGCTGTATGCATGTTGTCTAACACGTGAGCCCAGGTGTTCAAATAGTCTTCGCTACTGATAATCACAGCCAGGTTGCTGGCAAATAACTTTTTTGTGCCCTAAAAGCTGTGTCATTAAAATATACTTCCTCGAGGTTACCCTCAAGATCGAAACCGGTCAAATGTGTTTGAACACGGCCAGGTGTGTGGAGCCAAGGTGATAGAAAGTGTTCAGTCCTTGATACAATACGCTACATGGTTGTAGGAAAACATTGATTGATTGCCAAAAATTGATTGCCCTGACATTTGCATACTTTTGGCAAGGTAAATGGTACCTCGTGGAAGTCACTTAAAATTGAAATTGGCTACGCTGATCACCGACTTGACCTAAGTAAAGTTAAAGGCGACTTGACCTAAGTAAGGTTAAAGGGGGCCGTGGAGAACACTGATAGTAGTTCTGTCTCGGCTTTGCTCGTGGGGATGGGAGAGACTAAAAACTATCTGTCAAAATGGAGAACACAAGAAATACTTATCTTGGTAATCATGCATTTGAGAGTGAAGTTTACATAACATGGCTTGCCTTGCCAAGACTACATGTACAATATACATTGTACATGTATATTCATACACACACCATCAATACTACATTTCATTGACAATTTTTACTGAAAATTTCTGTGACTATACTTTAACCATGCACTGGCATTGTGTTTCTGGATCCAATCTATATATAACTGATCAGATCATCTTTCCCTTGAAACAGCAAGATGTCGAAGGGCCCACCCAACTCCTAACAATGTCACTACACCATTGATAGACATTGGTCAAGCGCCCTAACAATGTCACTACACCACTGATAGACATTGGTCAGGTACCTTAACAATGTCACTACACCACTGATAGACATTGGTCAAGCGCTTGCTTACAAAAATGGTAGCCTACGTACATACATGTACATGGACTGACCAACAGCTAAACAGACAATTGACCCCTACACCAGTATACCATATCAGCACAGTACTTCAAGCTAACCACTTGTCCTTGGCTAGCAACCAAGCCTACACATAATTTAGTATCCTTCTATTGTCAAAGCTCTCCTTTATTGCTTCCTGTTACTTCACAGGAACTTAAAACCAAAAACTATTATTCTTGTGAATGCATTGTTAACTGTTACGACCTTGGACAAGGTCAACAAGTGGCATACACACAGTCTGCCTTTCTGAGAAATAAAATTGTGCAATATTTAAAAAAGAAGTCATTCATGTCTTCATCGGAATGTCCGATGAAAAAGGGGATCATAGGGCCACCAATAAATCACACAAAGTTTCTTACATGGCAGTATGTGTAAGTTAGTAGCACAGCGTGAGCAGAGGAGGAGCTTCACCAAAGGAACACATTTACTTTCATTCTAAATGTCTATACGACCAACGGTCCATCCCATCTTTACCATCAAATCAAATTTAAAACTCACATCTCGCCAGTGTAACATCTTGAAGAGATTCATCCCTAGTATAAATGCAAATGTGTAAAGTGAGAAAATCAGGTCATGTACTTTAGGGGCTGGCACAAATCAAGTCAGACAATGGTATACTGAGTATGTACATATGCAGAATGCAGACACACCAATGACATTTGATTGAGGAAATATGGCAAGTGCTTGATATATAAAAGTTCACTTTACACTCAACTTTATTGACCAGCCATTTGACCCGTCACATCTTGTGGCAGAAGTCCACATATTTCAATCATGGCACAACCACAGCTATAAAGATATGTCCATTTTTTCAGGTGGACTTGTATACTATATGGAAATACAAATGAACCAACCAATACTCCTGGAAGTACTGATGCCCCGTGTTCTTGGATGATACCGTACCACTACTTACAGTACTGTCAAATCGACTGCAGTCTGGTTAGTCAGACCAAGGCTGACACTGCGGCTACTGGGTCTAACCAAGTCTCCATTCCTGTGGGAGACTAAGCGATACCATCTTCCTCACCAGCACATGAAATAATCATAACTGACGGTGATTTCTTGAAATCTACCACAGATGGTTTTTGAAGTCACCACACTTAATGAATGAATGTTCATACATATAACGTTGCTACTGTTCCAGTTACAAAAGTGACCTTGGAGTTTTCTTTATATTATCAATGCTTCACAATTGATGTGGCCACCATACTGACCAATAACAATTAAATAATATTATATAATAACAATAATAATGATATATGCTTTTTATCAATCCAAATAAATTTGAAAAGTGAAATATGGTCGCCAATTGAGCATTGTGTTAAAGCAGGAAGAAACCGAACTACCCAAGGAAAATCTGTGTTGTTCTGTAGGGTCAAACTTCAAGCATCATCCTTCTTACATTCTGATCTACATGTAGGAGTATAAAGTTGATCTCAGATTCAGAATCAGATCAGATTTTCATTGGCGGACAATGTGAGGCCAGTCTCATATAGAGTCTCAGGTTCAGTCGCATATTCGACAAATCAGAAAAATGCAGTCAAATAAGAAATAATAATGTCCAGGCTACAGGAAATGTTCCCCTTCACACTCACTTAATGGGAGGGGGAGGATGTCTCAGCTTGCATGGGAAAATTACCTGAAAATCAGAGATAAACTTTGTCGCCAAGACATTAGTGAAAAGTCACAAAGTTCAGCTAATGATGTGTTTGTTCATAGGTGCACTCCTCCAATGATGGGATCTGCATTGTGGCTGTTCAAAAAGATTTTAGTCTTATTTAAAAATCTGCAAAAGTAATATTTTACGATGGGTGAGAAGTGGGACATTTCCTGTAGTCACTATGGTACATGATTTTTCAAATATAAGACTGAACCTGACACTCAATATGAGACTGGCCTCATATTGTCTTTCAATGTGAATCTGATTCTGAATCTGAGACCCACTTTATACTCGTTACTGATCTAGATAATTTTGATCAAACCCAGTTAACGATTGGCAGGTTAGAAGACTGAAGCAGTAAGAGGCATATGAGCTAACAACTCAGCCACCAACAACACCATGTACAGTACTGTATACATGCACATACAGAGGGAAAGATGTCACATTCACTTCAAAATCAAATTATTAACCAGCACTGTACAGTACACTACAATACAACCATGTACAGTACACCACAGTACAACTAAAATATTACTCATAAGGCCTAATTGTGTGGTTCCAATTACACTTGGTTTTTAGAATAGGTGGGGGGGGGGGGTATTTTTTTCATCTGTTAGTGTCTACATAGTTCAGGTAGTTATGTTTTCTGTTGTTTTCCAAATGGTCTCTGTGTTGTTAGTTCCTTCTAAACAGATGTACAGCCATTACAGATTGGTAGGAAAGTTCTATATTGTCTTTTTAAGTTGATGTCCACTATTTCTTGTGAGACTTCACAATTTTCGCGATTTATTATCTTTTTCTCAAATACATAAAAATATTTCAGGGTTGGCAGTGAGGAAAACTAGGTGGGGTCGGGTACGGGTAACTGGTACCAATTTGTTTCTAGGCCTAAGGTTACCATTTTGATTTCTGACCACAAACAGGCAAAGTGTGTTTATCAAAACATTTACATGTATGTATGTCTTTACACCACCATCATGAATCTGGTCTAAACAAAGTACACATTATGTAACAATTGTATCAACACTGAAGAGTTTCCCCAGTATTAAATTACACATCATGTACATTGAGTTTGTATCAGAACACATATCTTCTCCTGAGTGAATACTTCATTTCTTACTTTCTTGATTTCCACTATCTATAATTGTATTTATTTATTTCAGTGTTGGACATACCAGTTTTCTTCCCTGAATAACTGTTAACCCTCATTATGATGCAAGCAGCAACTCATCTAAAACTACATGTAAATGTATGCTATGAACATCTAACTATATACAGAAGATTGATCAATTTTCAACCATGTAAATGTACCTTCACATGATTCAAATAAATACACACACACACACACACACACACACACACACACACACACACACACACACACACACACACACACACATACACAAATGAAAGTAGTTTTCTTCATCCCACTAGTACCCTTCTTCTAAAACCTTGTGATTCTCTTCATCCCTTCATTCTTTTGTAGAACAATGGTTCTATGTCTAAAACCTTTACCAAATCACTGACTCAGCAATTGGCAAAAATCCTCACTGAAGCTATGATTACAAAATCTTAAACAAATCACTGACTCAGCAATTGGCAAATTTGTAGATTTTCTCCATACCTTATTGTAGCCATGGTTACAAAATTTTGACCAAATCACTGACTTAGTAACTTGGAAATTTTTAGACTTCCTCCACCCCTCATTGAAACCATGGTTACAAAATCTTGACCAAATCAATGACTCAGCAATTGGTAAATGTTGTACATTTTCTCCATTCTTCTATCCCTTACTGCTACCTGTACCACAGTTCTACAACCTTGACCAAATCACTGACTCTGTAAATGGCAAATTTGTAGACTTTCTCCATCCTTCTAAACCGTTACCATGGTTCTAAAAAAAAACCTTGACCAAATCACTGACTTGGGCATTTAGTATATTTTGAATTGTTGGCTTATCAACACTGTTCTATTTACCCAAATGTTACATATGTAATCCAATCCTCTACCTCATCAAACTTATTGTTTAACACAATGATTATGTCTGGTTACTTTTGGTATGACCTAGATTCATTGTGTAAACATGTAGCAAACAAACAAACAAACCCTCTATGACTCTCACTTATCACAGATACATATGCATGCCATGTATCAACAACAGATTGTGGGGGTTAACTCCCACAGTTATTACTCAGTAACTGACCTTGGCCATGGAGGACAGTGCACTATTGAGTTAATCCATAAATACACAAAGCTGAAAAGTAGTTTACTTTGACATTGCTGTAGAATTTTTTTTTAGCAAGTCATAAGTTTGATCAATGGCTTTACCACACGGTCCAGTGGACAATGATAACATTCTACAAACATGTCTTTGCTAAAAAATAACAAACTCCTACAAACGAGCAGGTGTTGGTAAGAATCAGTGACTTTATAACTTTTCCTGGGTAGAGGTAAATGAAGAATATTCAACATTCGGGATCAGTTCACACTGTCTTACTTGTGATACTTCCACTTACTACAAATGTGCACAAATTGTACTCTAGGTGCATAAAACAAAAGATATTCAAACAAAAAATCACTATTTTTAGTACCATCTCATCCTGAACAACACTCAACGAGTGTACTGGATGATCACACAAAAAATATTCAAGGGGTTAAAAACCTTTGACGAAATGGCATGCTTGATGGCTGACATGTGTATATATGTATTTGTACAACCTAAGATTTAAGTTCTTCAAAACTATACTTTCCTTTTCATACTAACTTTATCAATTAGCTCTTCCTAGTCTGTCATGCATGCCTAAAAGTTCACAAAGGTCCTTGACCTCATTCAAGATACAGGTAATTTCAATTCATCTTTTGACGGGCCACCGGATATTTTCATCATTAACTTTCCAACCAGCAACATTTTCGTGATCTCTAATTTGACCTCATGACCTTAAACTCTTAAGAGTCTGGATTGTAACAATACCGTATTAGGAACTAGACTACAAACTCTGAACTTGAATGAGTTCCAGTCATCCCATTCAGATGCTCTGTCCTTTGCTGTTCTGACTGTTTTTCCAAAATTGGCTACAACCAAATCATTTCATGAGAACAAGTCAATCACAGGTTCAAATGTTAATGAGACAAGTTTATATTGTAATCACATACAGGGTAGCACAACTAACGGTCAGGTCGGTAGTAGTAAAACCACAGAAAATTTAACCAGTTTTCTCCCAATACTCTACACAGCATGCCCTCTAAGCCAATTTGACGTGCCACTGACACACAATTTCTAGTGATGTACCAAAATTTCATGTTCCTCTATCTCCTACAATGTGGTGACTCGCAAGAAAAGCCAGTTTTTATCATTTTGACCCAGAACAACAAAATTTGGCTATCATTAGAGGGGCACACTGATTCTACACATCATTGTCAATCCTTCACCAGACAGACTAAAAATAGGTCCAAAAAAGCGGTTCAGATTTCTCAAACCTTGGGAATAATTCACGCAACTGTAGTACAGACATGGTGAAATGTGACATCAAAAAATCTCTCTACCTTGCACCTCTTCAAGTTCATGTACACATGGGAGTGCAATAGATTGTTCCTTCCTTACATACATATACTACATAATAATATAAGTCCAACTAACCACACTATCTTATATAAGGTGATCTGACACAATCTCTTTTATTTGCACTGATTTAACCTAGTTTTCAATGGCATGATACACTTTAAACAGTTTTAAAAACATAAGAAAAAACACAGTCAGACACTGACTACCTGACTGTAAAAAAGTTTGTTAGTTTCATCTACCCCATCACCAGCATCACACTCCTCCTAATATCACTAACCAATAATATTCATATTTGATTTGTGATGCAACTTGCACTAATGCCAATATTGTAGCTATATTTGTTTAGGACAAGTCTATCTCAAGTTGATATGGCTGTCAGAAATGTAAATAACCAAGACTACTGTAGAGTAAAAGACCCTGGCATCCAGCAATCACACAAAACTAAACCAAGTAATACATGTAGTATACAAACTATAGGAAGCCATGAGGTCATCGCCCTTTCAACACAGTGATCACACACCTGTCAAAACGGATCCTGTTTGAAGAACTACTCCAAGAGGTAAACTTGCTACATTTTATCTGTTATTTTATATACACATGTATAAAAAATGTGTCAAGTTCATGCTGTTTGTTATTCTCATTCTGTAGTTCAGGCATCATACATTTATGAACTTGTCACCCCAGTGAGCCTACCCCAATCATTTACACCTGATAAATCCTACCATATTTGGTTACATACAAGTGCATATATGTTCTCCCCTCCACTGTCTATGATGAAATGTACAATTTTGATAGGCTGTTTGCGTCTCAAATTTCGAAATATTCTTTTCAGAATTGAAAACATGAATGAAAAGATTTATAATGACTTAAAACACTGACATCACCAGAGCTAGAGAATGGCGAGTCGTTAGTATTTGTTGACCTAAATGGGAACGTTGACATGACTTGGTCAAACTATGGTGGTGAAACACTACACTGGTTATAGATACTGATATTGTCAATAAGGGTTATAGGGTTTAGAAGGAGGCAACTACGACCTAACTATACATGGAAGCTAACTTCTGTTTCAATTACCGTAATAATCTGCTGTAAAATTCGTAAGCTGATAATGAAACACAGGCTGTCAAACATACTGTCACTTTATTTGCACCATCGCTATAAACGTATGTCATTTTCAAATGATGTCAAATATTACTACACCAGCTTTTAAATCGGTTCACACGATGCTTACTTTTTCCCCATCATCTTTAAATTTATACTGCTTTACGACTGCGCCAACTTGTCTTAACGTATATGACTACAGTATGAGAATTCAATGGGCAGTTACGTTTACGAATAACGTTACACATGCAGGCGAGTTTCATCATCACACTGCACTGTACCTTCATCAGCCCATGTGTGTTCCGTCATGTGCATTTCGACTGTCAATAAAATGTGTAACGTTATATTCTTAAATATGTTGCGCTCTTTTAAAGCAAAAATAAAATGGGCAAGGACAACGATCTACCAAGATCCAAACAGTACCTGTGCGTCGATCAAGCCACGTTCAATGCTGTTGCGTGCAGAGAAATGGCGCAAATTTTTATGAATGAAAACACTGCACTTAACTAAACACATGATAGTCACAGAACGAATGGCAGCGAGCTATCGTGCCATCAACACGGTCAAACTGTATAAAATTACAAGCCAGAAACAACAACAGTTGGGAAAGTATACCAGTCCTTCTCGCCAGGGCTATGATAGTGGGCTACGGTAACACTCCCGTAAAAACGTACTCGTGTTTTCACGTTGACAGCAGTTGGATCGGGAGGTGAAAACTTCATCCCAACCCACGGAACATGTCAACTTGTCCCCTTTCGAAAACTGACCCCCCTCCAAAAACAGTACTTACTCATCTAAACGCTTGTCCGCCATCTTGAACCCGGTCTAAACTGACACTCCTTTCGATTTCACATGGCTGTCGTTGTCATGTATTAAAATCCGTACAGTGAATTGAGTAAAAACTGGTAGAAAATGTTTTAAAATGTCAATTCCCTCAGTGGAACACTGAATCGTCGGAAATGGGTATGGCGCCTCACCACGACATATCTAAAGTTCTATCGTCGCAAACTATAGTATAGTTCCAAATAATTCAGAAATATCTCACAAACAGCAACCTTGCTGAACCCATTAGTTTCATGGTGGCTTTAGGTTATATTAAGTGACTTTTCCTCGCCAAAGACGTTGCCATTTTTACCAATTTTACCATTTCCGTTTCCGAGTTCTGGCCCTCAATCGGTGCGGAAGGATATATCGAGAAAACAACGTAGAGAGGTAGCCAGCCAATGTTATGCTAATGAGGTCGAAGATTTTCTTATCATTCTACAGATTTATATGAAGAATCTGTCTTGGATTGTGAGGGAAACATACGCCTTTTGAGTCATCCATTTTTCTTGATATATTGATGAATTAACCAAAAACTAAAAGGGATGGTCCCCCTACCAGTTTGTGGGTGTAAACTTTCACTAAATGTTGGATAAATGAGCATGGCACTCCACATAAATTTAAACCAATCAAGACTCACACAGCCATGTGATTGTACACTTTATGAATGACCCTATCTTGACGTCACATCTGTTACCTAGGAAACGAAATTAAGATGATGACGTTACCGGATGAGGCGGAGCACGGTTTGTTTATTTACTGATTTCGGTTTGTTTGTATTAATCAAATTATATAAGAGCTTGGCAATACTTGAGTGACATCGAAGTCTGGCTGGATCTGTGGGGTCAAATTAGGTTCTCATATCTCGTATCAAGTGTCCCGTTTGCAGAGCTCATACTTCCAAGGATATTGCACGTTCATTCAAGAGAATCTGGAACAAATGCGAAGCGTTGACTGAATTCTTGAATGTACATATGTACTCTTTGACAGTACACGCAACATCAACCGTGTCTTCAGCACTATTTGACTACAAATCACACTTCTTCCGTTCTAACATACTTTTTATTTTATTTTCCCATTTTGTAATTTCCAGAATTTTCCTGAGATACACTCCAGCATGGGATATCGGAAGTTCTAATCAACACTTATTAGGGAGGTATGTTGTCGGCGTGACTGAATATCAGTATGTGTCTTGATCTCTTCGCCCTCCGGCAATATTAAATTCGGTTAGAGCCTGCTATAAATACCAGCTTGCCGGACGAAAATAGCCGAGTCGACTCCCTAATACAGTAACCTTACAACGAAGATTGATGACACTTCTCGAACTAAGGTCAGCAATCAATATCGGACGTGTCTATGCTGCCACACACCACTGGAATTTAGGAAATATTAACTATTGTTGTTGTGAAACTGTACAGACAAAAACATCCGAGGGCGCACTCTAGATGCGCTGGCTGATAGTGCATTGACCTGCGGTAGGCCATATCTCTCGTGTATCGAGATCATCGATGGACATCTCTCTGTACTATCAACCTTTGAGTTCAAGTTCATACGTGACTTGTCTAAGGCTTGGACGAGACCGCACGTGAAAGACCAGCGAAAACGTATTCTTCATTTTGAGACACATTTTTGACTAACACTAACTTTTTGTTTCTTTGTCAATCTAAACGAGAGTACCCTTTTCAACCTGAATGGCCACTCTTCCCAGAAGACATCTAGCCCTACTTGTGAAATAAATAAAAAGTATATCCAAAACGACAAAAACGCATAAACATACAAGAACATATCAAACAATATCAAAATATTGACGAAAAGAAACATGGTACATTAAATACCGAACACTCTCTAAGAAGTATCTATGATAAATTACTGTAATTTGCCCACTAAATAGTGAATGATGAAGACTGCTTTACATAATAATTAGACGACGAATTTCATAATGTAGTGGCTGAATATTGAAAGATCTGTCGAGAAATGTTATGTTTGTACAAAGAAGGTGAGATATTATATGGGGCGTATCAAGCACTACCTTATGATATGTAAATTTTAAAGTTTTGTAAGTAATATGTGTATTAGGCAAAAGTATTTCCAGTTCAAGTGCAATACGTAAGTCAGTGAATATTCATAGTTTTGTCTGTATATACATAATTCTGCCACCGCTATATACACACGTCACGTGACATGTATACACGCGTGTTTGTTCGTTTGTTTTTGTTTTCAACGTTGATGACAGAACCAGTATCAGACTATATTAGCTTATCATACAAACGTAGTCAACGACTGATAGGATAGTGGATTGTAAAATATTAGCTCTGTAGTGTCTACAACAGTGTGATTTATGTTTCTTTGTATAACATTCCATTTTGTGAGTTGTTGGTTTTACCGTTCGTTCTTACATTGAAATCAATATATTATACATTAGGGTACGACTCGCATAATTTACAAGAAGCGGGATGTCTGAGGAGAAAATATTCTGGCCAAAACATTCGCAGCTCACTACCCACCCCACCCCCTCCATTCGCGCTCCCGAACAATTTCATGGCACCCCAGAAATTAAACCCAAGAATTTTCGTAGCACCCCTCTCCTCCGCCGAAAGCCACAGGAAATTTTGCAAAGTACAAGGTAAACGCAATTTCGTTCAAAGAGTCACAAACATTCAAGACCTCGGTCCTTTTAGACCATCAGTATTTGAAGCGACCCCCCCCCCCCTCCGTCACATCCTAGTTTTCCGTCCCCTCCCCCATTTTCAAACTTCTCCTCGGGTCCCCCTGCCATAAATTCTGCTCTTTGATGCTGGGGGATACGATTCGATTTTACGACATCATTGAACATATTGTGTTTCATTGATACACAGAAAGACAAAGAGTACAGGAAAAGCGTAAAAAAAATAGTGTAGGGTTATGTTCTAACGACATTACAACAGGTTTCACTCTTTTTCAGAGCGATATTCTGTTTCACATTTCATGTGGTTTCTTTCAAAAACAAAATAAAACTTTACAGAAATGAATTATTTGCCGGGAAAAATAGAATAGTCCAAAATACATTCATAAAGTTTTGGTTTCCAACAGTTATTTCATGTTTATTCATATTAATAATTCCGATGGCTGTGTTCCACAGACAAATCTATTCCCTACATGTCTTTGTTGATTTTAAATTTAAAAGTAAAAGAGACGTTTTTCCTTCTCACAGATAGTAGTCTAGTTCCTAGACAGTATCGTTACCATTTACACCTCTAGTTAGAAACTACGTTGACATCCAGACTACTTCGCAGAGCATAAAGATCATGGGCAACAACCAGATTTACTACCAAACCAGAATGACTACAGAGTTTCAATTACTACCAAACCAGAGTGACTATACAGTTTCAATTACTACCAAATCAGAGTGACTATAGAGTTTCAATTAGGCAGCAAGATGTTTTTAATTTTATGTCTCACACAATGTGTTCTGTTACAAAGTACATAAAATAATAGCACGCAGGTATAGGCTCTAAAATGATACATTGTATCTCACTGCTGTGAACTTATTCAACCAAAACTGTTTATTTGTGTTCACAGTGAGATAAAATGTCACAAGTGAGATAAAATGTAGCATTTCATGTACATACATGCTACAAGTGCCTGTATTTTATGTGTGTAATTCATAAACAACGTTTTGTGTGAGTTGTAACAAACATCATAGTTTCGATTAGGCCTAATCGAAACTCTATAGCCTTACTGGTTTGATAGTACGTTCACACCACTATAGATTTAGACAGAGTGGTTTGTAGTGTATGTAGGTGAGTTTATAGTAATAGTCCAGGAAGCGTTTTGTTTTCACATCAATAGAAACGCGTTACGTGGTAGTTTAAAGATAGCAGAACTGTCATAAAATGGTATTGTTTCTAAATCCCTAAACCCACCTAGTATTGACAAGCCCTTTAATACTTTCTTTTAATTATAGGCATTAAACATTGTTAATCTTACTCGTTAAATAACAATTGTACCATTTCAGAAAAACTGGCGTGTCTTTAAACAAAGCATCAACTTTATGTTAGTTCCGTGCAGATATGTGATCTTTATAGTTGCTGATACTAAGAACCATAACACAGACCATATACCAGTGTTTCGGAAAACTTCTTTGCGTTCAAAAAGTGAAAGGGTGGAATTTTGTATCGGGTCGGCAAAAAGTCATTACCCCCCCCCCCCCTGTAAAACCAAAAAGGGCTAACCCCATCGCTTATTTATAAAACCATAGACCCTACTCATGTGTAGGGTCTATTATAAAACATGATGGCACCCCAATCATATTCACATACCAGGCATTTCATCGTGATTCAGAGTGGACTGCTTGCCTACGTCTCGCAAATACTTAATAGTAGCACATCACGTAATTAGCGACTACATAGGTATAAACTATTTATTGTTAAAGTTTACATGTTCTATCATCTTGGCAGTAAAAGGTAGGGGGAAAGCTTGGATGGGAATACGTACACCTCTCATGTGGGTTCTAGGGGTCTCCTCCTGGAAGCTCCGGAGGTTTTTGACTCTTTAAGCCAATTTTTATAATACTATTCAGACCTTTTGGGACAGTAATTTTCAAACAGCACTACCATATATATAACTAGCAGCTAATTAGGGTTGGAATACTTTTTTAAATGTTTAATAGAATCTTGAGCGTAAAAGGTAAGTCGGAGATCTTGAGACGGGGATACTTCCACCTCTCATTGGGGAGAGTTTTTTTTTACTATGTAAGAAATAATTTCACAGCTGTAAAAGACGGTACCATCTAAAATTAGCAATTAATTTCATACCAATATGTATAAATTATTAATTTTAAATGGTGCTGTCTTTTACAGCTGTGAAATTATTTCTTTATACATATTCTAAGTGTTAAAAATGTTCCAAGAAATTGAAGTTTAATAATATCATGATAGTAAAAGGTTGGTGCATCTGATTGTTGGTTGAATGAGTACCTCCCATTCATCTGGGGGTGAGGGAGTCCTAGGGGATCTCCTCCTAGCAGATCTGGAGTTTTTGTCTCTATTAAGGCAATTTTTAAGTTATTCATATCCTTTCAGGTAATTGCTTCACAAATTCAAAAAGCTATAAAGTTAATGTCAGTTTCGCATGTCACACAAAAATTGTAATGTCTGTGGGATGATTGTGATTGGTATAGTGGCATTACTATTGCAGATTGTAAAGTCACCTAAAGAACGTAGGTGCTCATACCTACTGTGCTGACAGCTAACACATGTTGTGTTAGGTGACTGACAAATGACTGGCGCCCTCAACGACGACTGAGCTACAAATACACGACGTCACAACATAGCAGCTCAGAAGCACGTCTTGACTTGATGGACCCTCCTGCTCTTGACTCCGACCACAGGGGCTTGGAATTGGCTATATTTGTGTACAAATATTTTTTTTTGTTTATTGCTTGATATCTTTCTTTACAAAATTTGTTTGTTTGTTTATTATTTACCTTTTTGCTGTTTAAAAACATCTTTTCCCTACAAAGTGCCTTGTACATGATAAAATAATGACTTGAAAATCTGATGTATTTTTTTCTAAATCATTTTGTTCTTTTGTTGGTTTTAATAAACATGCAAGCTTTACTATGACTACTTTTTGAGTTTGTTCTAATGAGCGCCTTGAACAGTTGACCCTTCACCATGTGGGCCATGGGAGATGAGGAAGGGTCACCGATTGAAAACTATCAATGTAGTGGGATCTTTATACTACAGAAAAATTCTAGTGGGAATCAAACCCAGGACCTCCTAATAATGCCGGGAGGCAGTATTAAAAATGTTTTTCATTTAAATAATTGAACATGGGGAGGGTCATGTGTTAGAGAAAGGATATTGAGGGAGGGTCACTTCAAGTTTTAGCACAACGGACTACAGGGAGGGTCATATTTTATGTCACAGACTGGGCTTGATTTCCCCCGGCCCTCCCCCTTTGTAAGTACTGAAGCCAATACTAAAAATGTATTTTTTTTTGTATTTAATATCATTTTTTATTGGGCTTATTACAAAAAATACAACTCTTACTAAAGATGTAGTCACAAACTAAACTATTCTCTAGTTGCCAGGGATCTAATCCAAGGTTCTCGTATCAATGTTATCTTATCTGTGTGGACTCAGAAGAATTATCTAGGATTATTTCTTCTTTTATTTTTTTCCTGAACAAACTTAAAATTCAACTGTTTAATTAATTACACCTAAATTTTAAACCTGATCTGAACTGACAACAAATATCAACCTCCTGGCCATGAAAAGTGTATGCACGTTTGATCTACCTTCTTTTAATTGATAAACGTTCACCTAAGAATTACATACATAGATTTAAACAAAAATAAAATAGAGGTTTCCTTCGTAGGATTATTACTCATAATTCTTATCTACCAGATAATGGATAAAGCCAATTTCAATGAGTATTCCACCAAACCACCGTATAGGATTGTAACAGTGACGAGAGTGCCATCCACGGCATATTAAAGTCCGGAGTGCTATTTACCGTGCTCACCTCCCTGCTTGTCCTTATCATTTGATACTATTCATAGGTGTATGTTTTGTTTTACTTACTAGATTTCCACTATATTAAGCCTAAATATTGTTTTACACAATGTGTTTTTCTTATCTTTTCTTTCTTATGTCTGTAAAACTGGTAGTGAAATGAAATTTGATATTTTTTTATGAAATGTCTGCATATTAATTAGGCTAATTTGCATAGTACATAATTTGATCATTTTAAACATTTTCATTTTAATACATTGAACAAGTGTATTTATGACACACTTGATAGATGTTTGCCTACTTAAATATAATTTTTGAGAAAAGTGCATATTGATTAACATAATTTGCACTGTTTGAATGATTTTCCCAATTTAGCCTTTCTTTAACCCTTTCACCACCGATTCCCTCAATTGAGGGAACGCGCTAGGGCGCCCACCGATTCCCTCAATTGAGGGAACGCCAGAGTTCATTCACCTACCTCGCCGTTATGCCGTTAAACGGCAGCTATTGCTGCAAAAATTGCTGCCATAACTAGTTCCACACATGCGTATTAGCCTTGTTTATCTACACTGCCATTTTGAAAGCATGACAGTGAACGATATCAGGAGTACGATCCAAATGACGAGCGATCGTAATTTTATGTGCGTTTTTCGCTCACAAAATCGAATTTCAACATGGCGGAAGTAATTAACGGCTCTCATAACATGGTGTACGATATAAATTATGTCACTATCTTTGGATATTTCGACAGAATTTGACTCGAAATACATCGTTGAATACAAGTATTTAGCTATGGGAACACATTGTACTTGTATGTAAGCATCAAATTCCCGCTAAGGCCGTGTGAGCTGCCGACGGCAGTTTATGGTTGAATTTTTGAATGTCGTTCAAATTTACGCAATCTTGTGACCGTGCCGACGCCCATGCTAACGTTCTAGGGGTAATTTTTGGCAATATCATGGATTATTTTGGTTTTATTTCTTTTTGTTACGGCTCAATAATGACTTGTATTTGTATTAGCTCACTGTGTAGAGGTCAGTGGAGGGAAACTTACGCTTGATGTTGGCGATTTTCCGATCGGATTTTTTACGTGCGTTTTTCAATGTAAAATTCAAATTTCAACATCGGCGAAGCAAAATCTGTCTCCCCTAACATCGTTTGCAATGTAAATAAAGGTGCTGTTCGTTGAAATTTCCACTCAATTTTACTATGAATACGATGTTTTATACAAGGAGATGGCTGAGTGAACTCGATGCAGTATATGGAAGGATCAGATTATCGCAACGTAACTTCAAAGTCCCGACTGCATATTTGCTTTTGTGGGTAAGCATGTCGGCAAAAAGCGTCACGTTGGCGTCCCGATTCGGACTCGTATACTACCAACTTGTGGGCATTTTTTACTGATTTTGAGGATAAATTTGGTGATAATTTTTTGTTGTTCTGTCAAAAAATGATATATAATTACACAAACTGATTTTTCTGAAGGTATTGGGGCGACGACTTCAGATATTTTTTACCCTTCATTGCCGGTGCGGGGGCTGACTATTGCGTCGTAATCGGATTAGTAGGCCGTTAATTATTTTCGTTCAAATTTAATACGACTGAAAATAACATTTTCTGACAAATTTTCGCCGATTTTGACCATTTAGTCAGTATACAGAAGTTTTGTAAGAACATGAATGTTGGTATTTTGAATTTTGTTTGTAATATAAATATTTTGTTTATTTGTGATGTCAATAAATAAACAACCAGTGTTTGTTTTATTAATATTTTGTTACTTTAATCCATATTTCGGTTGTGTGTGTGATATTTGAATGCATGTATTTGCAACTATGATGTAGAAAATTTATTTTCCATTCAAATGATACCTTATTTTTCAAAAATAAGCAACTCTAAGTATTTTTATATCAGTTTGATTACACCACACTCACTCTCACATTATGTCAGTGAGGGGGCTGGTGGACAACACACAATCCCATGAGGCAAGTGGTGGTGAAAGGGTTAACAGCTAACCCAAAGGAGCACTTTGAGTTCATATAAAGAACGATAATGGTTTAGCGTTGTCTGTCTGTGTGTGTCGATATATCTAAGTTCATATAAAGGAAGGTAATGGTTTAGCTCTGTGTGTCTGTGTGTGTGGGGGGGGGGGGGGTTATATCCAAGAGTTCATATAAAAGTACGGTTTAGCTTTGTGTGTCTGTGTGAGTGGGGGGATATCTAAGAGTTCACATAAAGGGAGGTAAGATTTAGCTTTGGGTGTCTGTGTGTGTGTGCTCAAGTCTGTGGATATATCAGTTCATATACAGGAAAGTAGTGGTTTAGCTCTGTGTGTGTGTGTGGATATGATATGTAAGGAGGTGGTAGTGGGGGTCAAACATGTATCTGATCGATAACCACCATGTGTGGGAGTGGGTGTGCCTGTCTGTGTCTGTTTGTCTGTGGATATGTTACCTCAGGCAGTGGGAGTGGATGTCACCCATAAAGTGTCTGACCAATAACCACCTAACATGTTTATTCAGTTCTAGGACATAACACTGCATTCTTCTCAGAACAACTCATCTCACTCAGCTGGTACCAAAAAAACATGTTTATTTAACAAAGTGTCAATGAGAAAATAAATGTGAAAAAAAGAAAAAAATGTCTACACATAAAATGACACAGAGTTTCCCAATGACAAATCATCAAAATAATGCCAGACAGTATTACAAAGTTGTGAAAATAAATGATTTGTCTTCGAAGTCAAAATTCAAGGTTCAAAATTTAGTTATTTAATATTATAGCAAATGTCCATTATTTGCGTGTTGTAGCTTGGCTTAGTAGAGCTAAAATGATGTAGGCTTGGTGTTTCATGCACATAACATGACATTTAATACACACCCTCAGACAATTTCTAATGTAAAAGAAACAATTACAAAAATGTACATAGGTGCTGTGCACAGTGTGGATGTAGAAGTAGTCAAGTTGAAATGTTGATTATCAGTTAAAAAATACACTATTACAATCATCAAGTCCATGTGTAATGTTTTCATCAGAAACACCAAGCTAACATCATTTTTGCTATGATAAGCAGCACCATTAGGAAAGCATATATCATGCACAAAATACTGAAGCAAGATCATCGATGTACTTTTCTATGTCAATACTGAAATTTACACTACCAAGTTTTGTAACACTACACACACTGTTAAAAACTTTTTCGCAAAAGGAAAACTGAAGTTTTCGACCACACTCTGTGGACTTGTTCACCAGTCTGTTGTTTTGGGTTGGTCACATGTTTCAAGTGATGATTAATGTGACACACCAAGAAAAGTAGACTGGTGAACAAGTCCACAGGTGTGGACAAAGGCTTGTTTCACTTTCACACAGTGTGTAGTGCTTCAAATGTTCAAACTCAATGCTGATGTATGTACGAAATATCTAATACAGTTCATAAATTAACTACCGCAGGAAAACCTAGAATTATGTTAGATCGCAGCAAATCTGTGTCTTAGCACTTAGATGTGATTGTTTAACTTCCACATGCACTATATACATGTATATATATATATATTTATATTATACAATAAAACATAATGGTCTACTCTAGAATTTATACAACTGCTTCTAAAAAATTAACAAAATCACAGGAACAGAAAATACAGTAAACACTATTTCCTCCTAAATGAAACCTACGAAAAACAAAATCTTTACACTTGGCAGTGAGTCAACATTTAAAGCAAACAACTTTCCTAATCCGTATGAACTTACATATGAGCTAAAGTAACACTGAACTCCACTATCAGAGTGAAAACTTAAAAGCATTCTGTAGAGTGCATAACTCATTCATCTCTCATAGAAAACTACAATCTGATGTTGTGAAAGCAGCTAGATGTCTTTATTTACCTCTATTTCCATCGTGTTGTGACATTTGTTTTATTGCAGGTGATCGCCGCCATCCCACATCTGACCCTGTGTAATAGACAATCCCTTTTGAATCTCAAGGATCTTGTAAGGTTTCTACAACCAATCAGCATGCTTCTTTCAAAATCATTCAGAGTCTGTTTGTTCATTTGCTTGTTTATCAATTTCTCCAGTGTGAACAGCTGCCAACATAACACTCATCCTGATTGGCTACTTGAAAGGGTGAGCTCCTTTAGATTCAAACAGGATTGTCTGTTACACAGGGCTAGATTTGGGATGACGATGATCACCCAGAACAAAACAAATGTCACACCACGATGGAAACAGAAGGAAATGAAGACATCTAGCCACTTCGCAACATCATATTTTAATCAGATTGAGAAAACTAGAGGGAATTCTGTATGTATGTATCCAAGTAATTCCATGGCATCACTGTAATTCATATCTAGTACCAGATCCCAACACAAAATCTACTCACTTGACTGTTGTCCCATACACAATCATTTCACAAAATTTCAACCAAATCCATCCATATATCTTTCCGATATTGTCAAACAAACAAACAAACAAACAAACAAACAAACAAACAAACAAACAAACAAACAAAATGAACAAAACACAGGTGAAAGCATAACCTCTGCCCATATAGATGCTGTAGAAAGTCTCTCCCCAACATCTATGTTCTGCCCAAGTTTCATCAGCAGAGGTAGCAATCAGTAAGGATACAGAATGAAAATAAACATTGAGTGTACAAGGATTGGTAGCTTTTAAATTTCATAATATATAATTCCAGAACCAGTCTGATCGACATAACTTATTGAATACATAATATCAATGTGACGGACAATCCATATCTTTCTGTGTACTAGTTTTTATGGTAACTGTCGTACATTGACTATCATTATTGGGTAGTTACGCTGAAAACCATCTCCATCTGACTCAAAAATGAAATGCTCTCCAATATTGCTACACGTAATCCTTTAGTTTGGCAATTTTAAAAAAATTTTTTCTAACATTCGCTACATTTCATCATCTTTGTAGCAAGGGTTGGAAAAAAACCCTGTCAAACCAGACAATGAAATGTAGCAATTATGTTGGCAAGATTTGTTGTCAATTCAGATGCTAAAATATAGTCAGGTTTTGAAAAAAAATTTGAGCAGGTGATATGGTTGTGTTTTCTGCTAACTTATTGATTGGAAGGCTGGACAATGTGTCCTTATGTTTCAACACCAGGTCATGACATGAAAGTTGCACAAGCTGAGTTTATAAGCTATTTTACTCAAGTGAAAATACTTTCAAAGAAACTTTGATTAAACTAGTGTAACGTTAATGCCGATGCATACCTTCGATGACATTACAATTTGTGTTCTAGGTATTGTTAGAATTGTTGATTGCATAGTATGGAGTTCATGTACATTTTGTGATACATATAATAAATTATGTCATTGGATCGTTTATGGGTTATATCCTAGTCCTAAGGTTGAGTTCAGTTAATTGTAAGTGATGGCTAAGTGTACATCAGTAAGTAGAACACTGTGAGTACCTTTTAATATGCAGATAAAATTACATCCCAAAAATATATAAACTCAGCAAGTGCCCCTTTAATGGTATCTTATAAGTGGAGTCATAACGAGTACATCAGATCATTCTTTTTGTTCTGGAACACCATTTTCTATAGCTGTGATAGACAACTGATTTCACACCTAGATTTGAATCCTAATAAAAAATAACCCATTTAAATGCATCTCACCTCTCTGGGTCATTATAATTGAAATCAAGATACAGTGGTTATCACACCTGAGTTGTCACACTTGGCACCATTGTGTTTATCTTGTTTCATCTTTTTATGAGGGGAATTGTGTCTAAGACAACGCAATTTTCTCTTCCAGCGGTTTTTACATTTCGGAGACAATTTACATTCGGTAATGATGATGTCATCGCCAGATTGATCCATATCATCAACTGCTGGTTGACAGTGGCTTTCTCCGTTCATTGGCTTTACGATACTATCTTGTTGTTTTTTGATAATATTGGAAAAATAATACTGATGTTTCTGACATAAGTGAGGTTTCCTGTGTGTCTGTAACTGATGAGGCTTGGCTTTCATACTCATTCTGGTGGTGCTTTTCACAAACTTCTTCTCAAGGACCTGAATGCTGTTATTAGAAGTAGCCTCCGAGGGCGCTGTTTTCTCCCGAGCATGACTGCCATCATCAGTTTCATCACCATCACTTGATAAAGATATCAGGTCAACAATACCATTGCTAGACTTTACCGCTTTACCGTTATCATGCCCAATATTTCTGGAACTTTTTGGGTGAAGTAGAGCTGGTTTGACTGTTTCTGGCGATTTTTTATCCTTCTCATGTTGTGATAATGTTTTGGAATTGATGCTTTCTTCGTCATCATCAGTGTCACAGATAACAATTACATCATCTTCTTTTGCGGATTTTGCTTCTAGTTTGCTTACTCCAAACAGCATCTTTCGTAACAGTTTTGGGGTACGTTTTGTTGGCTGTCCTGGCATGTTGTTGGTCTCTCTCACATCATCAGGATCTGTTTTGATGGTTATAGAACACGATGAGGAGGTACACTGTTGGTTTGCAACACTGGAGTGATCGTTGAAATTCTCTGTTTTAACTGCACTCTCGTTCTTCACCATTGTTAGTTTGGGAGGTTCGCTATCAAAATCAGAATCTGTACTCCAACATGCACTGACGTTATTATCATCTCTGCTCGTTTCAGAACTGAACAGACTCTTTTGGCTTCTCAGTTTCTTACACATCGATAATCTAGGCATGGTGTGATCTCGTCGAGTGTCATCATCATCGCTATCATCATTATCGTTGTCAGAGCTCTTAAGCCTATACGACAGAACAGGTGAGTTCAACACTTGAGGCAATTCAGTGATTTCAATAACCTCGTCAGTACCTGGAGTTGGTGGTGATAGGGTGATTGCCCTGGATGTTGCTGGTGATCTTGGCCAACGTAGTGGAGTACTGAGTCGTGGGTTAGACAACCTCCACATCACTGGTGGGCGTGGTGTAGGTGTTGGGGTTTTATTCTTACTGCCTGTCTTTACTGTGAGCAAACAAAACACAAAGAAATTGAAAATCCAAACACTCATTAATTGATGAAGCACAACACTAAAAGCTGCAGTAGTTGCAAGTGGAACATTTTTTTTTGAAACTGTTTTATTAGAGATAACGACTTATTCATACTATACACCTATTTAACAGTACTGATTGGATTTATCACACCATATTATGTTTACAACTACACAAATACATTTATGCACAGATTATTCAAATTGTTACTGTACTATAATCGACCTCTTATCAACATGTTCAATATCTAATTATTGGCATTTTAACAATTTCTAGTGAATTAATTCTAACATTTAACAGTTATCTATTTCTATAGCGCCCTTTCTATCATAAAACAAATATTCAAAAGCGCTGAACAATTACAGTTAAAAATTAAAAAGATTGGGAACTGAAATAAGATTAAGTATATATAAGTTAAACTCGTAAGATAAACATACATAAAAAATCTGAGAAAACTAATGAAGTACTACAATCAAAATAAGTTAATTAAAAACATTACAGTCCATAATGCTGTTTAGAAAGGTGTATTTTCAGCTCACGTTTAAAATGTTCCAAATTATCAATGCCCTTAAGTTTCTCGGTTAGAGAGTTCCATAGTTTTGGCCCACAATTGTTGATTGTCTAATCCAGAAAATTATACTCTAGTTACAGCCAAAAGAGTTGTTTAGTTTTTTATAGCTGACCCTGAACTTTTTTTTAGGTAATTCAAAAAAAAAATAGGAAAAAAAAATGAAAAAAAACTTGCAAAGTCGCACAAGAAATAGTGAGGTTTGAAGACATCATTGCCTTATGTGATCAAAACAACATGGTGGAATAGTGTACAGTACTACACGATGTCTTCTGCTTATAGTACAGAAAGTGCTATTGCATCGATGAGAAGTCTCTTTTGACCTCTGTAAATATGAGAACATTCGAACAGATCTTCGAAGATAAAAAAAATCTACCTACCTATTTCGAAATTGTGCATTATCAAAACCAGATAATTTATTTTTTTTGCATAAACATACCTTGATTTATAGTTACTTTACAATCCTCACAAGTCCATGGTGATGTAGTATTCTTCATACCTGAACACTTGGCATGGGAGCCTGATGATCCACATGTACAGCACACTAATATTTCCCAGTTGCTGAAAAAAATGTATACGTAGCAATTTATAAATGGATAAATAATCCTTTACCCTTCAGAGGGTGGGTGAAGTTGGAGTTGGGGTGGGGGAGCTAAGATCATAGTATGGGCTTAAAACTAGAGAGGAAAGAGTTGGCAAAAAAACTCACCCTCTCGTTTTGCTGTACTGTCTTCCATCAGGACATATACAGTTACTAACATCACAGTGATTATATCTCTCTAACAAGTCTTGGAAGGCGTTTTCCTCTAACTCCCATGAGGCATCTCTGAAAAAGGGAAAAAAAAGCAAACAATTGGAAAATATGATTAATAGGAGGGAAATATATTCAATTCAATTTTCTTTCTATTATGTTTTATCTACATATCCTGAAACACTGAATATTTATGGAGCCTATGAAAGAAGCTCAGACACCATTTTTATGGAGAATACAGTGGGAATAATGTTGATACAAAATTGAACCTTCAAAGGCACACAGGCTGCGTTTATACATATCTGGGTGTAGTTTTTGTAAAAAGGTACTCACAGTATTCTACTTATTGAAGCACACTTAACCGTAATTTGAAATTGGCTGAACTCAAACCTGGTACTCAGATATAACCCATAAATGATCCGATGACATAATTTATTGTACGTATCAAAAAATATTTAGGAAATCCGTAATATGCAATCAACTGTTCTAACAATGACAGACGATAATTGTAATGTTATAGAGACATGCATCAACACTAACCATTGCAAGTTCTCAATGAAATCAATCTTTTATGGTTCTATACTTGTTGTTTTGCTTGGTGCTTACATTGGAAAACCTGTCGAGTGTCTGTGACAGTTTCTAGCTTGGGATGAAGATGTTATAGAATTTATGTTTCATATTCAAAATAAATAAAATAAAACCATTTAAAACAGCGTTGGCACCAATAAACTGAAGTGAACTATGGCAGTTAGTGTTGGATCTTTAGTTACTTACTGTTCTGGTATATAGATACCAAATTGAAGCATCTCCTCTTGAAACTGGTCTTTATCATTGCAAAGTGGGCATCTGAAGAAGTAGTAGCCAGCACTCAGAGCTTGTCTCTGTTCAGAACAAATACAAGATAGTAGTCAGGAACACACGTTGAGTTACTATTATGTTCATTAGAGTTGATAGGAGGTATAAGGTGTTGAATAGTAGGCCATGAATCAGAATTACACTCAGTTTGAGAAGGGCACTACTTCTTTGCTCTATTTCACTTCATCTTTGCAATGCTAATATGTGGTGTTTTCTGCTGCACTTTCACTCCCTTCACCTGTGAAAATACAGCTGCAGAGAACACTGCAAGCACTCAAATACCTCGAGTTCTACACAAAGGTACTCATGCAATATGGGCTCCTATTATTCTACCTCCACAATAGTGAATATGTTCAGGCCTACCTGCACACTGCCTCTATTATATGTATCAAAGTTGAGCGATACTCCTACTAATAACTACTTCCAAAGTCTGTAAGGTATACCATGTCAGGGCGCCCTCACACATCCCTTCAGAGCAAGGCCATTGAGGGTGCAGCTACACAATGGATTTTACAGTCTACTACTTTCCATTGCACTGGACATGTGAAGACCTACCTGCACACAGCTTCGATGTATCCAAGTTTTCTTACAGCATGGTGTTTTCAGGGCATCATTATAATTGCATGTGGACTCCACTGTACATAAACATATTGGACATTTACTGTTCTTCTTTATTTTGAAAAAGATTTTTTGTTGTGGTCTATGATCCTGACAGAAAGAGCTGTGTTTAAAAAAGAAAGACAGGGAAATGAGTAATCATTGCTTGAAATGATGGCTAGCACTCTTTTTATACCTGAAGTATTTCTATGTTAACTATGTATCTAGCTAAACTTAGAAATGCCACTGCAGGAAATAAAGGTATTTTCATAAACTTTGGGTTCTGGAGAGTCATTTCATGATTTCACATCACATAATTTTTGCTGGTTCGCCAAGAAACACCAAATTGAAATGTTTCTTACATCTCTATTGTTCTTTCAATGATACACCATTGCATCATGGGTGTTACCAGATATGACCTATCCATTGGTAGCCAACACATAGACTCCAAAGACTAGCGCTACCACTCTATTTGCAATCCTAACTGACATTTTGATTTTGAATTTCACTGTCCTTCCTTGTCTATGATGATAGCTGTGTCACACTGGTCTTGAATGACATTCTTGTATAGACAGCTATTGGTCGAATACATAATAAGACATATTTATATCATGCAACAGCTCACATGCTGAATCTACAATTAGGTGTCGTCATCATGGAAATACAACCGCACTCTAATTACATACGTCATATTACACTCAAAAGTTGCACATGGTATGCGTGTGGTGGGGTGTGGCTTCTAAACCAGTGGAACACTGCTATCGTTGTAGATGAGGAAGGAGAGCAAAATTGGCAAATAGAGTGGTAGTCCTTACATATTGGCTGCACACCGAGTATGCATAACTCATAAGAGCTTATTTCCTTCAGGTACTGTATATACTCAGTCAAATAGAAAATAAACACTTAGGAGTCATGAATATTCAGTGTGAATGTAATGAATATTCATGTTTTCTAAGACCCATCATGAATGAAAGAACAACTGAATGAAAAGCGCTTCAATTTTGTGTCTCTTGGCAACCAAACAAAAATCACTTGATGTGAAATCACGAAATGACACCAGAACCTAAAGTTTATGAAAATGTATCTTTATTTCCTGGAGTGGTGTTCCTCTTTAAAGTGGCCATATGAATGAGGATTGGTATTCATTTTGGATTTATAATTTATAAAACAATTTTATCATGGCTTCCTGCTTGATAAATCAATGCGAAACAAATTAGACCAAGTCCGTGTTTGTAATTCAATACATTGCAACCCCCCCCCCCCCCAAAAAAAAATGTGTAAAAAAGTTTGTTATTGTACATACAATAACAAAGATTTTACACATTTATAAATCTTTTGCCATTTTTAGTGTCAAACAAGGACTTGATAATGTTGTTTCACATTGAATTTTCAAGTAGGAAGCCATGATAAAATTGTTTTATAAATTAAAAATCCAAAATACATACCCAATCCTCATCCATATGGCCACTTTACGACAGGATATCTTTGTAACATCTATAAGCACTATATTTATCATTACAAATATTTCTGATGCCATGAAATCTGATTTAACAATTTCTCAACACTTGCTTGAAATCATATTGTACAAGTTTAAACATGATGTTAAAGTCATGGGTTTCAAGCCCATGTTTTCACATTAGTTAGCATATCAATGTAACCATAAGGATTACATTGGATCATGTTACTTCTCCAAACCAACTTTTCTCTCTCTAAAACTCTACCAAACAAATGTTTTTCAAACTTGTAAATTTTATCTTGAATCAAAATGGACAAGTTGAACAACAGAATTGTCATTGGGTATTGTTTGACAGTCAGAAAAGCTGATAATGGTGAAGCAGTTCACAAAGATATCTACTACATGTACAACCAAATCAGAGTGACTATAGATTTTCAATTTGGTGGCACAATGGTTTTTTTTTATGTCTCACACAAGATTTTTTGTTATGAATGACATTCAACAAAATACAGACTATGGTAGTGCACAAACATATTAAATGATACATTTTATCTCACTGTCAACACAATATATCTATGGATATATCTATTCTCTTACAATTTATACAATATTGCATGACTTACCTAAAATGTCCAAAGAATTGAGACAGAGTGTAGTTTTCCCTTCCACAGGGAAAGTGAAATTTGAGTTTACATGATGGTACCACACAGCCAATTGTAGCTCCCTTCTTCAAGCAGTAATTACAGTTTAGTCGAGCCCCTCTTCTGTATTCCTTCAGGATATCCTGGATTAGGAATCCCTGTATTCCTTCCTTGTCTTCTCCACGTTGACTCAGACCACTGGCAAACAGCTTTATCATGCAAAATAGTGAGGTATGACACAGTTTATGTCAGAACACAACGAGGGGACCATAGGGTAACAACTTATGCCAAATATTATGAAATATTATAGTTCAAATAATTGAACAACCATTCATTGTTATGGACTGTAATATCTATTGGATATCAAGGTACATGTACGTACTACAACAAGGTCTGTAGTCCATAAAATAAGATATGCTGTGACAGGGCGCCCTCACACAGTAGTCAAACCTGTAAGGAATGCTGTGATGGGGTGCCCTCACACATTAGTCAACCCTTACCAGAGAGGAAGCCAGTTAGGATGGAACTAGACTCTCTCACAGCCCTTGGAGCTTCGCTTTACTAAAATTGGCGCTAAATGAATTATTTTGTATGTACCGATACCATCTACATAATGTACTCCATGACCACACTCGAATAACCTTGTATTGTGCACCCTCATCGAGATATCTATTCATTGACTTGTGACTGCGATGCTCCATGTTTTCGCGAAGCCTCTGGGCTTCGGAGAGTCGCAGTCACACGTCAACGAATGGTTATCTCTATCATGGTCGATGCATAGTACAAGGATATTCGAGTGCGGTTATATAGCTGGCATCGGTACATACAAAATAATTCGTTTAGCTTTAATTTTAGTAAAGCGAAGCTCCGAGGACTGTGAGAGAGTCTAGGATGGAACAACACAATGCATCTTATAGTCTCATCAGGTCTGCAAATCTATGCAAGTTTTAGAACACCCCTCCCCTTCCACCAAGGTTCCTAAATGTTCCCAAATGTAACAACTTCTACAAATGACAAATTTTATGTTACTTTGAGACCTACTATCGATTGCGTTGATGGAGGAAATACATGGAAGTTGAAACAGTATCAATGACGCTATGTTATGGTACAGAGAAGTGTTTTGATTTCCCGCAGTGCCGATATCTTTGAAACCCCATTACAGATCCCACTGGTGAAATTTATGCAAAATAATGTTGTGAAGACCACAGTTATCATGATGTGTCTAGTTCCCTCAAACGGGACAGGTCAACGCAATCAATAGTATGTCTACTCCCTACCACTAACTCAATCCTAACACAATTTTCAGCAGGGCCAGAAATACATACATCCACAGAAATTTACTGGATATATTTTGATAAACACACAGATAAACGACTGAAGTCCCTCAATAACCAGTTACCTACCAGGCAATAGTAATGAACAGTAATGCCATTTTCTTTGTTGATAAATAACTTGCCACACCACAAGTCATCCTCATCTGTTCGGCCACAGAAAAGGCATAGACCTGTATAGATAAAAGTAAATATTAGATAGATAGATAGATAGATAGATAGATAGATAGATAGATAGATAGATAGATAGATAGATAGATAGATAGATAGATAGATAGATAGATAGATAGATAGACAGACATGTAGGCAGATAGACATGGAGATAGATAGATAGATAGATAGATAGATGGATTGATAGATAGACAGATAGATAGATAAATAGATAGACAGATAGATAGATAACAGATAGATAGAGACATGTAGGTAGATAGACATGGAGATAGATAGATAGATAGATAGATAGATATACATGTAGATAGATATAGATAGATATAGATAGACAGACAGACAGATAGATAGACACAGATAAAGACAGATAAATAAATAAATAATATCATTCTCACATGATCATTACTTTCTGAAGATCAGTTGGAAGAATTTTCATTCATTGAAACTATAACAATATAACCATTTCATTATAATTAAATCTGGCAAAGAGCCAGATTACTGTAACTGTCAGTTACATACTACTCTTTGTTGACACCATGTCTCTTATTTGTGTTAACAATAACAGGACATGTTTGGTCTCATTCATTCTACACTCTAGTTAACAGTTTACAAAGATCAAAATGTCCACAAACTTGCAATAGCCATCACAATGAAATTATCTGCAAATATTGTCTGCAAATTTTTTTTTTCATTGTGATGAGATAGTTAACAGATCTTTGCCCCCTCCACCCAAAGTGTCCTGTTAAACCCATAATAAAATAAGTGTCTTGTTACATAGCAAATATAAAGACAAATTTTGAAACCAATACCAGTAATCTATCAACATCAATCTATATGCAACCATTTTTGTTCTTTATTTTGTCAAATAAGCTGTGAACCTAGGTAGTCATTGTACACCACAAAATCAGTAAGTTCGAATCCATACTACATAGGACTATCTAGGGCTTGAAATAATGAAAAATATTTTCTTGCCCACTGGACAAGTAGAAATTAAAAAAACACTTGTCTAAATCAGAAAGTACTTGTCCACAAAATGAATTTTAAAAAACCCAATAATATTGAGATGTTTTATTGAGATGTCCATTTGAATCAGCCTTTGTCACCAAGCAAGATGCCATAACATTATTTCAGTTTGAGTAAACCCAGGAAATCTAAGCAGACTAATCATTTGTGCACTTCTATTCATATGTTAAAATATCACTTTGAAAGTTTCTGCAGGGTACAGGAAAGTTTCACCTGTACTAGAATAAGCACACAGAAGTTTTAAAATTGAGAACCTGGATAAATTCTACTAGTCCACTGGGACAAGTACTTTCTAAAATCACTTTGCTTAGTGCTTCATATCACTTGTCCAGACAAGTAAAATGTCCTTATTTTGAGCCCTGCAGGCTATCACTTATCAGTTAGTACCTCAATGCAATGCACAAATAGACAATAGATTACTGAACTACTGACCTTGCTGGGACTGGCAAGGCAAGACCACTGCTTTCTTTTTCGGCATACCAAACAATTCAACAGCTCAACTTCACCACCGTAATCTAGGATCAAAATTTGAAAGGCAAAACATTCTTACACAGAAAATAGAAGTTGTTACAGTAACTGTAGTCTTTATACCTTTATGGCATTGCTACCTTAGAATAACCTTTGACCCAATGCTGGTTATACTTACGTAATTCTAGTTGCACGTTGCAATATACGTACTTTACATTTTAACATTTTGAATACATGTACAGGCTGTTTACATTTTTTTGTAATAGCACGGCGATTGATAATAATAATGTTAATAATGTTGGTTTCTTATATAGCGCTTTCCCACTCCGTGCTCAAAGCGCTTTACAATTATTACCCCTGGCTCGGATCAGAATGGCACAACGGCCCTTTAGTCTTCCTCAACTCCCCGGGGAGCATACAATCCATTGCAGCCATTTAAGCGCATAGGATTAAAGCCTTCACATTGCAACCTACATCCTACCAGGTCCCCCGTTATACAGCTGGGTTGACTGAGGCACAGTCGTGGTTCAAATCTTGCCCAAGGACTTTAGCCACTCAGAAACAAACAGCAGGCAGCGAAGGGGCTCGAACCTGCAACCTGTAGATTCCAAGTCGGTCACGCTAGCCATTCACCCATCATGACTCCAATGATAGCCGGCCAGTGGTGACCGGATTGCTGGTTGTGGTGGTGGTGGTGGTGGGGGTTGGGGGATGGGGTACCAGAGAGAGGAGTGTCCCCTCATGGAGTAAAAACGGCACCTGATATGACATGGTACATGAATCGTTCCCTAGTGCAACATAGTCCTGTTTGCAGACAGAAAACCAGTACTCGATTCTGACACTGTCCCTTACATTCTCTAAGAAGGCAAAGAACAATGTCAGAATTGAGTATCCACTTACTCCATCTGGAATTATGCAATATCTAAGCTGCACCATTTTGGGTCAAAGGTGACTATAGGGTATGAAGGTTCTTATGGCTGTAAGGAGAATTTGATTAAAATGTAAAAGAGAAAGTTTCACCTTTCAATGCATTTTTTTTATATAACCTTTACAAATATTTAATATTCACCATCAACAGAGCCTGTACTAGCTCTCACACAACCCTGATCATGTTATTCTGCCAGTGTCTCCTTCATTCTGTGTGGGGTTTACAGTAGAAACAAGGGTTGGGTACATGTACATCTCAGACCACTAAAGCCTCAAGGTCTGAGAGTAGACACGTATAGCATACATACTACATATTGATCCCTGTGTCTTCATGCCTCCCTTATGCTACATCATATGTATGTATCACATGTGTCTCACTAATACAACTATGCTCAAATCAAGACCAGTGGTGAGAAGGCAAAAATATATATTTAAAAAAAAATTGCTTCTGATGTGTGATATAACATGGTTGCAGAGATTGGGTAGGTAGGTAGGTCTGAGTTACATTATTTTTTTCCTATTTTTTCTGTTGACAAAGTACTTGGGCCCAATGACAAGATACTTGTTGGTCAGATAGTCTGATGAGGTGTAAAAGAAGTAAATGACGACAATTACATGTAAAGTAGATGAAGACAATAGCAACTTACAGTCTGAAAAGTCAAGGTTTCTCTGGAATTTAAAAAAAAGAATTGACCAAAAGTCTATACTTTGGCAAGAAAATTACTCAGAAACAGAAGTAAATTCTGACCATTTTACCGTTTTGAATTCAGTGTTAAAAAAAAAGTATTTCAATTTACAGGGGAATAAAGGTAAATTATCACCACTGTATTAACAAAATTTTGTAGAGTCGGTCGGGTTATCGGTTATTTGGCAGCTGCTATTTAAAGTATATTGACCACTTCGCTCATATAAATTAATTCCACGAAGAATCTAGATATTTATATTTTGGTATGAATGGCTTGCTAATTTCAGAAGCATACACGCAAAAAAGCGACCCACTTTCTTGTCCTCTAGTACTAATTTATGGGAACGATTAACGTCTTTGAATCGAGTAGTCGTACCACGGAGGGAAGGTAAAGGACCTCTCCATGGTCTATGAGATTGAGATTCGTCCGATTATAATTACACTTTGGAAATACATATATGTACAATCGCATTGCTAACTTGAAACATTGAATGCAGAACATACTTACAGTAAGGCACTGGAGTTTTCCATTCATTAAAAAGGGCGTATGATCACATTTCTACGGGAAGAGAGTACCGAGGATTTAAAAAGGCCACACAATAATACAAACTGGCGGGCTTAACTGTGTACCCAAAGACTGCAACGTCACGCAGGATTGATGACGTAGTTCACATAAGGAAGTCGTTCACTAAACTTACCATTTTTCATGTCGTTTGACAAAGTTTGGCTGTTTCCATTGGTGAGATTTGAAAATTTCTGTTACACAGCACACGTGAGAAAAGAAGACATTGTCGTAAGATAAAGATATTGGCATTCTTGGACGTCCAAACAATTTGATGGTTTCTCAATCCTACTGGGCAGCGCCGCCTAACGGCGACCTCTGAGGTCACAACTGTATGTAACGGAGTCCGTACCGTCGTAGGTACAGTTAGCGATTTATGCCTTGTTTTTTCGCGTTTTTCAAAGTATGATTGAGCATGTTGAGAGAGCTATGTACAGAGCACATTTTTGAAGCCTTCTTCGTGATCTTTCTAAGGTAAGGGTGCCTTTGTGATGTAATTTTTATTTATTTTTATCATAATTTGAAGGGCCCACCCACACAGGCACTTGTTTACCGAGATATGGTTTACAATAAGATATCGATAATATTGAGCTATTTGGCAAATAATATTGAATGGAGTAAAATAGCACGGGTTTCTAGGATCGCGTAAGTCCATACACCACGAAATATAAACCGGTGTGTGGACTTACGCGATCCTAGAAACCCGTGTTATTTTACCCCTTTCAAATTCAATATTATTTGCCAAATATCTCAATATTAATCAATATTTTCAGTCACTCGAATCAATCTGTATGATTTTTTTAAAAAAATGTATAGTAAATTCATTATACATATTTTTAAAAAATCATACAGATTGATTCAAGTGCCTATGGATATTTTATTGTATTCAGAAATACATCTTGTGAAACAAGTGCCTGTGGTCTCACCCCACGGGTTTGAGGTTCAAACTTGGCACAGGAGATCTGATAGAAATGAAAAATATTTAAGAAAGTCTTTGACTTAGGTATGTCTACATACAAAGAACTTTTTAAAAAAATCAGAGCTCTGTTTTTTTATCATTTTACATGTAATAAATAAAAGAAAAGTAAAAATAAGAGGTCTATTTGTATATGTATATATGTATGTGTAGAACATGTAGAAGTTCTACTCTAGAACTTTCTTAAACTATTTTCCATTGCGCAGGAGATTTGAGAGAAATAAAAAAAAAATTATAAAGAAATTATATGTATTTATTCTTTATTTTTCATTTCTCTCATCTCCTGTGCCGTGTGCCAAGTGCCCATGGTCCCACCAAAAAGGCAGAAGTTGAATACAGTAATGTATTGTTCAACATGGCCTGTGGAATAGATGTTTTACAGAGCCAATATGTCATTACATGTATTTAGTTTTATATCATGAAACAATAATATCGATTGATTCACATTCCTGTGGAATGTGAAGTCAAATACTACTCTACAGTATTAGTAACACCACTAAATTCAAAAAGCTATTGTTTCTCCAGTTTAGAATTATACTCATAATCATGAATTGACAAGAAGAATGAACTTTACATTTTTTTCTTCAGAAATAATTGTGAGTTTAATATTCGGAGAATGAAGAACTACACTGTTATATGGCGTGCTTCCTGCTAAGTGTGTACTTATTAATGAACTTCACTGTAAAGTGTACAGTTTAGAAAGCTGATATGAGTGAAACAAACAATATACCCAGTGTACAGGGTGCTATATTGCCTGCTCCAAGAAGTGGACATGTGTCATGTCAGTATGGCGACAATCTGTATGTTTGGGGTGGATATATGGTAAGTCTACTACAGTAACTACCTTGCTTTCTGACATTGCATTCGAAATTGGATCCAATTGCTTTGAATTTGGATTGTTGTCATCTCTTAGTTTAATATGCTTGCCATTAAAAATAAAATCAGTTCCATTTGGTGAAAATTGAAGCATTAATTTTGAATGCCACTCCATTGAATACATAGGTTATCTCTTTGTATACAGTAGTTATAAAAATGGAGAAATTTCTCCCCACACACTGGGCCCACACACTGGCTTGCCTCTACCTGGTATACAATATTCAATGTTAGATCAGCTCTACTATTAAATAATCAGTCTGGAAAGGATCATCAACCAGGATAAATTGAAAGCTTGTTGAAAATTACCAAGTTTGTGTGATAACCTTGTATTATTTCATTTACCTGCCTGTGGAATACTAGTATTTTCGATCAAATCTCAATAGATGTACACACTTTGAGATAAGTGCCACAGATCAACATCAGAATTTGTATGAAATTGCAATGAAGGTAGATTTGAATTTCTGGTAACATAAACATCTTTTCTCCTTTTTTTTTCTAACATTATTATTCTGCTGTCTTTTGGGAATGAATATTGTAAATAGATGTAGAATATGTTTGTATACTAGGATGTACCAGGAGGACCATTCAGTGAAGAACGCTACCATTCACCCCATGAACTCTGGTCTTATAGCATAGAAGCTGAGAAATGGTGAGAATTTTCATATTTATTATCTTATCCCTGATATAGCATTTTATACCACGTACAAGCCCAGATATTGTCATTATATGGATTATATACCCTGTTCGTTCTACGTTACTACAATGCGCGTCTACATCACTGGTTCTGCTGTGTTCCAGATATGACTCAAAACGTTCGAAATAGCCATTACTTTCCCCAATTCTTCTTTGATATTACTGATATTATAAATATGTTATTCTCCAATAAAAATACTCCTAACCAAAGTGTTGTCACTACTCATCTAGTGACTCAGTGACAAAGACCGAATAGGTCACTCGTATTTTTCTTGGCTAAACAAAGAAAAATATTTGGGAATAACATTTAATTATATGATGCACACAAATACATGTAAACACAAGAAGGAATAATCTACCTGAGTTCCCCCAATTATTTTACTGGGATTCTCCACCAAAATTTTATCAGATTTCTCAGGGTGCCCAAACCTTAGGAAAAAAACACTGACATGTATGGTTACTTTAGTTTGACAAATACCTTTACTTTTAACTTCTTGTGGAACAAGTTTTATTTCCAGCCAAGCTTTCAAATATGTTTTTGTCAATTATTGGAAGATATTTGTTCTAAAATGGTCAATTTTAAATCTCATGTCATTGTCTCTACACTTTCCAATGTGTATGAAGCCAACATTTTCACGAATACAGTCCTCAAATGCAATTATTTAAATACAGTGACACTGACAGATTTGCTTCCTGTATATTCATAATGTCGTAGTCAAACATTAGGAGATAAAAAGTCTGTAATACTCTCTAAAATGGCAGTTTCAGAGGTGCTCTATGAGCTCTGTGAGTGTGTTACATGGTAATTGGTTTAAAGTCATCTAACATTATGCATGAGTGTCATCTTAATCCATAGACCCTTTTGTGTAGGGTCTATACTTATCAGACTCCTAGGAGTTAATTAATCCAATTCATTTGTTTACTTTCCCTGTTTGTAACAGGTTCCGTTTGTCCACGGTCTGATGTCAACAGTTGTATTTAATTTTGTAAAGGTTGTATGCACTGAGTAATGTGACATACATCCTAGCTATTGACTTAGCAGCCTGTCAAATCACCAGTGTGCCATCTAAGGAAAGACAAAATTGTGTGTTATGGAGTAAAATGATAAAAACTAGATTTTCTTGCGTGTCACCAAATAGTAAAGGATAGAGACATTTTTTTTCAGTGTCTGTCATATATTGATCAGAAATAGATACATGTAAAAAATTTTTGGTTTGATTGGTTGTACATCAACAGGAAATTAGATCTAGCAGATGGTACAGTGCCACCTGGGACATCAGGAGGCTGTGCTGCCAATGTTAATCAATACCTCTATTTGTTTGGTGGTTTCCATGACATCAATTCAAATCAGGTAAGAGTTGATCATAGTGGGTATGATTGATTCTATCATACAGAAGAAGAGTTTAAAGGCCAGTGTTTCAATCCCAAGTCATCACTTTAGTGTTATCCTATCAGTAGAGACATAAGGATTACAAGGATTACATAGGATCATCATTTTGTTCTGAGCCAAATAAATCTTTCTTTAGTTCTGTCAAACAACTGTGTTTCACACCTAAGTGTTAATCCTAATCCAAAGTGAGCCTTTAAACTGCATATCAATATAACTTGACAGCTATGGCAAGAAATATCTTGTCATTTAGTGATCAAACATGTTTTCAGCCAAAGTAACGACACTGTGACAAGTGCCTGTGATCTACCTCTGTTGGTAGAGCTGACTGACTAGTGTACTGGTCAAGAATTGTTTTACTTTGTCTAGATGTACCATATAAATTTCTTCTATGTTTGCCACAATAAAATTAATGATAAATGACATAAAATAATAAATATCACTTCATAAGAGTTAAGACTCATTAATCATGAAAATTTGTCTTTTTTCTAATTCTTCTGTTCCTTTAAAGAATTTTAACTATTTTCTGTACTGTTCAATTTCTCTCATATTGTCATTCACGCACACACACACACACACACACACACACACACACACACACACACACATACATACATACATACATACATACATACATACACACACATACACTCACATACATACATACACACACTCACATACATACATACATACATACATACATACATACATACATACATACATACATACACACACTCGCATGCATACACACACACACACACACACACACACACACACACACACACACACACACACACACACAATTGTGTTCTTACCATGTCCTTATGTTTGTTTGTAGTTATATCGACTAGATCTGAGAAAGAAAAGGTGGAAAAAAATTGAAACACAAGGTGATAGTCCAAGTCCAAGAGATAAAGCATTCTGTTCGACTATGATACTTACCTGTTGGCAAAATACTGATGGGTAACCCGCATTAATTCCTCCAATCCATGCCAAGAAATTTTTGGCCCCGCCCCCTCCACCATACCTGGCTCCATATTTGGTTAGCTTAGTCTCCCGCCTAAGTGGCAGTTCGCGCATGCGTACTTGTGTCTTTTATCGCATGGCGTACAAGTGTGTAGACGGATATTGCTTTCGTCTTCAAGTACCTACCTCCAATTCCATTATACACACTGGTTTTTCCACTTGGTTGGCTCTTTGGTTACCCTAAAGATCCTAGGATTACAGCTAAGTGTCGATTTATTGTCTCTCTCTTTGCGATTGAGATTTGTTGTGTGTTTTTCTTCTCCGTGCAGACGTCCCTTATATACGGACGTCATTGCCTTACCGTGTTGTTGTTTTTTCAGTCATTCGTTTCGTCATGACTAAACCTAAGAAGAGAGGTGTGTGTGGTCATGACATGCCTAAGCAGGATTGTCATTCTGTTTGTCTGTCTTGTCGAACGTGTTCGCAGTCCAAACCCTGTGAAGTTTGTTCTAGTTGGTCCGATGAAAATTGGCGTAAACTAGGTAAACAGTCAGACAAACAACGGTCATCTAAGCCGAGTGCTTCTGTCACTACTCCTGCGAGTGTACGGTCTTCGACTTTAACGGTAAGTTCTTCTGTCACAGCGGAACCGAAGTCAGGTAAGCTTTCTTCTAGTTCTGTTGTTTTAAACCGTCCTTTTCAGGACGAACTGGGTAGTAGTGCTAGTGGTATGCGGTCCTCTCTCGGAGAGGGCTCGACGACCGTAGACACTATACAGCTATCACCCCCTAGTAACGTTCCTCGAGTAGCGGTCACTTCTCCCTCTCCCCTGGGGGAAGGGTTGAGTGTACTTGACGAGTCGTCACAGCACTGTGATTCTAATCGTCATAAGGCTACGAGTATTTCCGAGTCGAACGCTGGTCCAACTCGTTCAGTCGGTCGAGAGATCTCCTGTACTGACGTAACCGGGCCTGGTGTAGCTACTACCCACGTACCTCCTCGCTTTCCAGTCTCAGGCTCGCCAGCTAATCGGACTGATTGTATTGAGGGTACGCAGACTGGTTTACATACCAATCTGGGTAATTTTTCGAGGGTCGATCAGAGTATGAATCGTCCTCAAATTGCCAATTCTAGTGATGTCAGTTCTAGACCAACGTTGTCTGCTGGGCAGAGAATACAGCGTGGTCTGGACGATTCCACTTTGTATAGGGGTGCGAGGGTTTATCCCCCTCAGACCAGAGCTGAATTTCGGAATCCCCAGTTCATGCCAATGCCTACTGGTGGTGCTTTTTCTGATCCACAGCAATTTTCTGGTGACTTTGGTTTGCCTCCTGAGACACCATGGGGTGTTTTTAATCCTCAGGTTGGTTGGCCACAACAGTATTGGCAGTACCCCTGGCCATCCCTCCCTGCTTATTACAGGGATGAGGGTTCAAGGCCTACTACTAGGAGAACACAGCATGATTTCATGCCTCCTACCAGGGATTCTCCCTCTCGTTCTCGCACACGTTTCAGAACGCAGAGGTCAAGAGACAGGTCCCCTTCGAACCAACGGTCTCCGGTCCCTAGAGGGCGGAGTTTCCGTTCACGTTCGAAATCTTCTTCGTCCTCCAAGTCGAGTGAGAGTAAACGTTCGAGGTCGTGTTCTTCTGAACGTTTTGATCGGTACTCCAGTGAGAGGTCACCCAGGCGTGTACCCAGTCGGCAGGAGGTCTCCCCAGTTCGACCTAAGCGTCGAGCCAGGAGAGACATAGACGAAATGTCATTAAAGGCTCCCAGTGATGCCTCCTTTGGGGGAAATGAACCAGATACCCCCAGTGTAGTGGGCACTTTGCGTTCAACTTCCCCTACTCGTGATGAGGAGTTCTCCTTCCACGAGTGCATTCAATGGGTTTACAATCGGTATCCAGACCGTTGTCCTAAGCCTCCACCAGCTCCCACTATGAAGTCGGAGTTTTACATGGCTTTTGAAGAAATGGAAAAGTCTCAACCGGTCAAGGAACCGTCTACTCTTCCACTTTCTTCCATGTACTCAGGTCAACTGGATAAAATAACGTCAGAGGTTTTAGGCGAGGGCAATAAAGCTGCTGCATTAAAACCTGGTCATTTTCCATGGTTAAAAAGTCGGTCTCGTGCATACAAGACTCACACAACCGACCCATGGATTGGTTACCCCAGCCTAGACACTGATGCCGAGGCTGTGGACGCCAAAGCCAAAACTTTCAACTCCGTGTCTATCCCCGGCACTCAGTTAAAGCAGTTAGGGGAGATGCACGCAGAAAGTATTCGTGCATGTTCCGTCATGGATTGGTTTCTAGCCGTAGCAACATCTGAACTACAGCAAGAAACCCCGGAGATGCCTAAGGTTCTCAGGCTATTGCGCATTGCAATGAAAGGCCTCTACCATGTCTCCGAATCTTCAGCGAGAGGACGGGCAGCACTTATTTTGATGGAGAGGGATGCCTTCCTGAAACGAGAGTCTATCTCGTTAACACAGGAACTGAAACAGGAAGCTAGAGGCTCCTCGTTTTCCACTTCCTCACTGTTTGCTGGTAATTTGACTTCCCTGGCCCAGCGGGCCAGCGAAGCAAAGCGGAGAGAACGGTTAATGTGGGAGTCACCACGAACAACCTCCACTCCAGCAAGCCCTAAGGATAACCGTACAAGTACTAATACGGTGCCTGCAAACAGAAATTTCCAAGGCAACAGGAGTAAATCTGGACAGTCTAGCAGAGGACGTCCACGTGGTAAACTGCGTAGTCAACGGGGTAGAGGCAAGCCTGGTCCCGACAAGCCCTTCTTTAGCAAGAGCAGTTTTAAAGAATCGGGCTCTGACTCGCAGCAGCACTTCTGACTCTCCACTTGGCAATTCGAGTACACAGCACTCCCGTTTAGGCTAGCCACTGCTCCCTGGGTGTTCACCCGGGTGGTAGCGGCACCAGTAGCCTGGTTACACCGACGGGCCACCCTTTTTGCATCCCTATCTCGACTATTGGTTGATACGGGATGCACAAAGGGAGGTATTATTCGAACGGATTCAACAAATATTGTTATTAATCCTTTCTCTGGGTTTTATCCCCAGTTACAAGTCAGCTCTCATCCCAAGTCAAGATACAGTATTCGTGGGAATGAGATTAATTACACAAAAGGGAGTAGCTTGCCCTATCCAAGAACGGATAGACAAGTTACTCTCAGTCATTCAGAACCTATGGCCACTGAGACAGATAACAGCGAAACATTTTCTGTCTCTCCTGGGCTTAATGGTTTCCTTGATCGATATAGTGCAATGGGCCAGACTCGGATCAGGCCAATTCAGTTGTATCTTCTCGCCCATTGGCGATCCAGAGCAACCTTCTAAAAGGCAAGTCCATTTTGTACAGTCACACGGATCTGTCCCTGTACATGGATGCGTCACAAGAGGGCTTGGGAGGTCACCTAGACAGTCAGATGACAGCAGGTGTCTGGAACCCCTAAGACAGCTCTCACCACATCAATTGGCTAGAGCTAAAGGCTGTTTTTTTCCTAGCTCTGCAAGACTTTGAGCTGCTAGTGACAGGGCGCAGTGTTCTAGTCCACTCGGACAATACCACCGTAATGGCGTACATAAACAAGCTAGGAGGAACCAGGTCTCCAACACTATGTTACCTCTTATGGGAACTGATGTTGCGGTGCATAGACCGAATGATTCTTCTGTCAGCACGCCATGTGCCGGGGAAACTGAACAGCATTACAGACGCTCTATCGCGTCGCAAGAGAGTTCTTTCTACAGGGTGGGCAATTCCTGTCAAGATTGCTCACCGTCTGTTTCTGCATTGGGGAGAACTGACTGTAGATCTGTTCACCACCTTACATGAACAGAAAACTGCCTCTCTTTGTGTCTCCGATTCCAGATCCGAGAGCAATGGCAACAGACGCTCTGCCAATGTCTTGGAAAGGACTGAGCGCGTACGCATTTCCCCCCTTTGCACTTCTTCCAATTGTACTGAGGAAAATCCAAGAGGAGAGTTCCTCAGTCATTCTTGTAGTGCCTCTGTGGCCAAACCGAGGTTGGTTCCCAGTATTGCTATTCCTTCTGGTAGACTTTCCAGTAGCTCTCCCAGATCAAGAAAACCTATCGCAGGGAAGTGGCATTGTTCACCCCAACCCGAGCTTGTTCCACCTTCACGCGTTCAGATTATCGAACGATCCCTCCGTTCACAGGGATTTTTTCTGAACAAGCTGCCTCAGTCATTGCCAGAACACAAAGACAGCACCCTCCATTCCTATGGAGAAAAGTGGAAAAGATTCTCTGATTGGTGTCGTAGAGGGCAGAAGGATCCTCTCGATCCATCTCCCCAGACAGTAGCAGTTTTTCTCTTTTTTTTTTTTTTCTGTTTGAGGAGAAGAGGTATGCAATTAAGACTATTATGGTGTATCGCACGACGATAGCCAATATAGTCAGAAGCATCGGGGGACCAGAGTTTGGTCAGAATAAGATATTTTCTTATTCAACACCCTCCTAAACAAACGCCACTACCTCAGTGGAGTTTATTCTTAGTTCTTAGAGCACTGAGAGAGCCCCCTTTGAACCACTTCATCCCATCTCTGACCCAGATGGCTGGTAGAAACTGTCAAGTGGGCTTACAAGTAAGTTCCAGCTCTGCTTGTAAGTTAGAGAGAGTCACTGCACCTGAAGTCAGGGCTCTCTCGGCATCATGGGCTTTGTTCTCAGGGGTACTGGTAGCACAGATTCTACAGACAGGAACCTGGCGCTCCCCAAACTCCTTTATAAGTTTTATATCAGGGATATGACACAGGAAGCTAGCAAGCTTCAGTCTAAGTGTCGGGCAGTCGGTAGTTGTAAATCAAAGATTTTCAACTAGAAATTAATAGGATACGGTGGTCGACTCCCACCTCCTTTCAGTCTGACACATTCGGGTTTTTACCCATCAGTATTTTGCCAACAGGTAAGTATCATAGTCGAACAGAATTGAAGTTTCTACCGAAACTAATTTCTGTGAGACATGATACTTACCTGTTGAGCTCCCTCCCACCTTCCCCACAGTCTCCTTGTGAAATTTTTGTCCTCTTTGGAGCGATAAAAGACACAAGTACGCATGCGCGAACTGCCACTTAGGCGGGAGACTAAGCTAACCAAATATGGAGCCAGGTATGGTGGAGGGGGCGGGGCCAAAAATTTCTTGGCATGGATTGGAGGAATTAATGCGGGTTACCCATCAGTATTTTGCCAACAGGTAAGTATCATGTCTCACAGAAATTAGTTTCGGTAGAAACTTCAACTTTGTTGGATTTATAGAAATAGGTATGAATAGGAATCTCCTCACCCAGTTGGTCATTTAGTAATAATTTTACATACAGAAGATAAATAGTTACAAAAAGTCAAGCAAAGAACATACTTATGCATGCACACATATTTTCCCATGCATATTCATCCCTCCCGCCCTCCCCCCCCCCCACACACAGTCACACACTCACACACACTTGTAACTATTCAAGTGTGCAGTACCTTCATTTATGCCTTTTGTTGCTAAATGCTGAATGCATTTCAGCTCTTTCAATTTAAGTGACAAGATGGTATATTTTATTGATATGAATAATTATGTATATGAAATGATTATTCATCTAATATTGCTACTACCTGGGGTGTGTCAGTCATCCATCCATCCATCCATCCATTCATCAACTTCTATACCCAAAGGAAACAGACATATAGTACTCTATGCTATCTGCAGTAACATCATACTGCAAACACAATTTTACATATTGTAATACTAATATCTCTAATATCTCTAAATATCTGTATGTCATAGTAACTGTCATACTGTTTGACTGTGTAGATTATATGTATTTGGTGGATTTGGACCTGAACCACAAACTCTGCCTAGGTATGGTCAATGGGTATGGGACACTACAACAGGTTGGACACCAGTAAGTTTACAATTACTTATTTACTATCATAATAGCAAAATTAAATGTTTTCAGAGACAGAGTGCTCTCATTTATAGCAATTTTTAGCACAACTGAACTGAGGTTCAGTAGTGCTATAGGGATCGCCCGGCGTCTGTCTGTCTGTCTGTCTGTCTGTGTGTGTGTGTGTGTGTGTGTGTGTGTGTGTGTGTGTGTGTGTGTGTGTGTGTGTATGTGTGTGTGTAAACAACTTAAAGTCAAAAACCGCTGAACTGATTGCCACGATATTTGGTGGGTCCATTACCTTGGGTGTCTAGTTGGGAAATTGTTCAAATCAAAATGATCGCATCACAGATGTGTGATTTGGGTCAAAAAATGTGATTTTTGGTCAAAAAACTTAAACTCAGAAACTACTGGGCAGATTGGTGCGAAATTTGGTGGGAACATTCTTAAGGGGATGTAAAGTAAGATTTGTTCATGACGGGATGATTCCATCAGTGATATGCAAATTAGGGCTAAAAATGTGTCTTTTTGGTTAAAAATCTATAATTCCAAAACTACTGAGCAGATTGGGCTGAAATTTAATGAGAATGTATCTAGGGATGTATGGACAAAGAAATATTAAGCATACCATGATTCCATGAGTGATATGCAAATTAGGTGTAAAAATGTTCATTTTTTTGTCAAAAACTTATATCTCAAAAAGTACTAAGTGAATGAGTTTGAAACTTGGTGAGATGTTTCTAGAAGTGTTATTCTATATCATTGCTTTTCCTCAAAAATCTTCAACTCTGAAATTACCCAGTAGATTGAGCTTAACTTTGTTGAGAATGTGTAGATTTGTCCTCATTAATAGCTGACACAGTGAGAACAGTACATTGTTAATTAACTATAATGTTTACTTTACTATTTCCTCTGGTGGTAAAGCCTGTAGCATGGCCAGTTTGGTTTATGACTTGATTATGTAATATGTTGTAAGACAGCTGTTTCATCACCTACCCATATAAACTGAATGTAGCTTGTGTTTAAAATATTACATTAAGACAACCAAGAAAGTTAAACATGTTACATTGGTATGACTTGGTTCCAAATTGATTTTAAAAAATAAAGAAGTACAAAACCTTGTAGACACATCCCTTTAAAGTTTTATTAGGATGTTGCTATACTTGTCTTGTACACTTCCAACATAGGATGGCTGGATTATGATGATGGAAATTAGGTATGAAAATTTTGTTTTGGTTACAACTTTAAATCTTCAAAAAATTATATATCTATCATTGCCCTGAACATGAAGTTGTGCGGCAACGCAATATTTGCACTATTTTTTCCATCACAGCCTCACCTAAATTGAAGGAAAGACAGACAAATGTCACCCACAAACTGCATATGACAAATATATTTGTCAATGAAATTGTGTCTTTGAAGTTATAGCATGAGTATAGCAACCTGTGAAAGAAGTGTTCAGAACTTTGTGAATCATAACATTTCATGAATGAACAAGATATAAAAAAACATTTCTCAGTTTGTAAATATAATGTTAGTGTAAAGCTGTGTGTAAAGTGTAATGTTGTCTTCAAACAGGACACTGGTCGTGGCTGGAATAATCACTTATTTGCATACTGCTTAGACACAAACCAATGGAATGAAGTCAAAACTACAGTAAGTACACCTGTTTTGCTATATTTGCATACTGCTTAGATACAAACCAATGGAATGAAGTCAAGACTACAGTAAGTACACCTGTTTTGTTATATTTGCATACTGCTTAGATACAAACCAATGGAATGAAGTCAAGACTACAGTAAGTACACCTGTTTTACTATATTTGCATACTGCTTAGATACAAACCAATGGAATGAAGTCAAGACTACAGTAAGTACACCTGTTTTACTATATTTGCATACTGCTTAGATACAAACCTGTGGAATGAATGAAGTCAAGACTACACTGAGTAAGTATACCTGTATTATTATATGTGCATACTGCTTAGATACAAACCAATGGAATGAAGTCAAAGCTACAGTAAGTACATAATCACCTGTGTTGTGTATACCTTGAAACAGAAGCAAAAATGAGCCAATGTCACTTGGACAATATTGGAGCATAACAGAATTGACAACTTATGGGCTTTGTCATCTTTAAAAGTAGAAAACTCAACAAGGCACCCAATTGGACATTGAGTCATCTATGTCAGCCAATCAGGACACATTTTGGGTGTGCTGACATATACAACTGTGAATGAGAACAGTTCAAGCGATGTTTACAAACAAATATTGCAGTAAAAATCCCTTCATTATTTCAAGATAGTGGGACTAGTAACATGTATGTCTTACTTTACTTACTTACTTACTATTCCAGGGTCCATGTCCATCTCCAAGGGCTGCCTATTCTGGGGATGTGATTGGAAACAGACTTTTCATATTTGGTGGTAGACTAAATGTAAGTATTGCTCATCGTAAATAATTGAAACAATGAAAGCTTCTGTAGCAGACCAGCTAAAGCGTATAAATGATACTTCAAACATGGACCATGTACAACTCAGATTAGAAGTTGTACGGCATATTTCTTGTCACCCAAAAGATGTAAGTTATAATGTCAATGATCTTTTAAACCTCAACAAGCAAAGATTATCTATTAATGTTCTATGATGCGCAAGCTCAATAAATGAACTGCGTTTGTTTAGGGGGAGGGGGGTCTGGCATCAATGTGATTGCTGAACTTCATTTTCGCACTCTAACCAAATTTCAAAAAATGTTTATGCCTTGAATGATAACAGCTAGGTTGTGTGTTACTACTGAGATGTTTTACTTTTATAAATGTGAGATACAGTGCTGGGTTTCCGGTTCTATTTTAATGTGTTTACCATCATGTTTTTACAGTGCATCGATCAAAGTGATATGACCACTACACAATTGTCATCATGGTTTACACCATATATTAACATGTCAATGTCAAACTTGTGAATTTTCATTTGGGTGGAGGGGGAGGGTTTTTTAGTCCTAAATGAACGAAGCTCATTTATTGAGCTTGTGTGACATTGTGTGATCATCCAGACTTTAGTCAAAATGAGGATTCAATTACCGTAGACTGCGCTACGTTAAAATTTGTGAAAAAATTTATGGTGAGGCGACAATATTGTATATCACTGGTTGTTTTCTTTATCATATGTTCTTTCATATAGTTGTAATCTATTTTTCTATAAAGGTCCTGCTTTTTTCTTAGTTGACTCTAGTTTTCTTACTGAGTTTTACTGTATTGTTCATTACAGCAAACACGTATGGATGATTTACATTGTTTGAATCTAGAAACCATGCAGTGGTCTGGAAGGTAAGGCTACTACTGTTCAAATGCACACCCACCAACTTTTTGATCAATGGCACCAATCTTGCTTGTCATTTTTGAGTGCCTGTTTAATCTGAAATCACCAAAATTTGAATAGATAGTGTTCTCAAAGTAACGATAACACTAATACCCCTCTCATAGTTTGTGAGTGTCTGTTTGATAAAATGAAAATCATACTCCCAAACACCTAATTTTAGGCAAAACTGTATTTTTAGAGTCACAAGACCCAAGGTTCTCTAGCTCACTACCTAGGCTTTAATTAACAAATACAGAATGTATTATAGATTTCTGACCCATACTGTGAAAACATTGTCAAGTGAACAGAAATGACTGCCACAGTACCTAAAATTCTCCCGTGGAGGTGTGTATGTGGCAGGTAGTGCTGATCATTGAATCGTCTTGTGACAATATTCTAGGGAGAACACTGAATAGATACTATAGAGTGTCACTCTTTCATGTTTGAAGTTTTTCATTTTTATCAGCCTCTTTTTATTGGTAAAAATTGCCATAGTCTGCCGACCATTTTCATCTAACTAAATGTGAAACTGTATTTCAAAGGAGTGACTAGTAAATACAGTGACTATTCTATATCATACAAATATTCTCTGTAAAGTTGTTAAGATGTACTTTGCAACTGTTCATGTATTTTATACAATATCACAAGATATCAACCTACGGGGCTTGAGATTTTGAAAATGCTACTAACATTAAAAAGAAACTTCGAAGTGCAAGACTTGATAGTAAGAGTATCAAACATAGGTATTTTAAAGTACCCAATTGCAAAATGAATGTAACAGATGTTGTTTTTTTGTAGGATCATAGGTAGTGGTGATATACCTGAAGGCCGTACATGGAGTACTTTGACCAGAGTTAGTGATACACATTTACTGTTGTATGGTGGCTTTGATAATGATTGTGTACCCTTAGGTAAGTACAAATTAAACGAATTTTGCAAATCTGTATGTTTTCTTTTGTATGTTTCTGTTTAAAATTAAAGTGTCTATAATTTGCATTTACGGTTTTATCAATATTCCTCATGGCAAATGTCAGTTTCTATGGTGATTAATCTTCACCAATATGTTTGTTTAAAAATCTTTGATATCTGTATGTCTTCCGTTTATTGATTTCAGGAGACTGCAGAGTACTAAATACCAACAATATGGAATGGACACAAGTATCATTGCCTTCCAGACCAAGGTATGTTTGGATACACACTTTACCAATTAATTACCCCTTTCTCACCCCTATACCTGTATCTATAGTGTCTGATGTGGTTTCTGACCAAGGTCATATGGCATAGCATTGTACTGCACCTTGTGACATTATATTTACCAGTCTATTTGACCTAAGTCCACAGTTTGTACACACCTGATTACTTTATATATATCCTATTGCAGGGTGCACCTGTTGACATGTCTGTCAGTTGATCTAATCTAGGTCATGGCCCACAGTTTGTACTGTATGTAATAACTTTTCAATCTAACCCATTTACCCTAGGTCATGGCCCACAGTTTGTACTGCATGTGATAACTTTTTAGTCTGTCCTATTTGACCTATAGGTCATGGCCCACAGTTTGCACTGCATATGGTAACTTTTCAATCTAACCCATTTACCCTAGGTCATGGCCCACAGTTTGTACTGCATGTGATAACTTTTTAGTCTGTCCTATTTGACCTATAGGTCATGGCCCACAGTTTGTACTGCATGTGATAACTTTTTAGTCTGTCCTATTTGACCTATAGGTCATGGCCCACAGTTTGTACTGCATGTGATAACTTTTTAGTCTGTCCTATTTGACCTATAGGTCATGGCCCACAGTTTGTACTGCATGTGACAACTTTTTAGTTTGTCTTATTTGACCTATAGGTCATGGCCCACAGTTTGTACTGCATGTGATAACTTTTTTAGTCTGTCTAATTTGATCTATAGGTCATGGCCCACAGTTTGTACTGCATGTGATAACTTTTTAGTCTGTCTAATTTGATCTATAGGTCATGGCCCACAGTTTGTACTGTAACTGATAAATTAATTTTCTGTTCTATTTGATCCATATGTCATTTCCCACAGCTTGTACTGTATGTGATGGATTTTTATTCTGTCCTATTTGACCCAGGTCATGCATACAACTGTTCTCCTTCCGTTGACTTCATGTCTGTCCTATTTGACCCCTAGGTTATGGCACACAGCATGTTCTGGTCCTGATGGTGGTGAAGTCCTTATATTTGGAGGTTGTAGCAATAACATACTAGGTAGTGAAGAGAACCTTCATTGTAATGATGTCATACATATACACTTTACTCCTAAATCATTACTAAGGTAAGTTGGTCATCACACACACACACACACACACACACACACACACACACACACACACACACACACACACACACACACACACACACACACACACACACACACACACACACACACACACATCTCGCTGTTGATGATGTGTTACCAATCATGGGGGATACAGATATCCAGTGTGTCCTCTAGTGATAGCCAGATTTTGTTGTTGTGAGTCAAAATGAGAAAAACTGGCATTTCTTGTGCTATCACCACATAGTAAGAGATTGGGAAACACCAAATTTTGGTGCATCACTAGCAGTTGTGTGCATCAGTGTCATGTCAAATTGGCTTAGAGGGTACACTGCAGATATCACAGCATCAATTGAAATGTTACTCAAAGGTTATGTTGTGTTTTGTGTCAAAGGACTCCACTGTGTTGACAGAAAGAGTATCAAAATTCTGATGGGGTATGAATTCTTAAGATAATTCTTTATAGTGAAACCCACAAAATATCAATAACCATGAATGAGTAAAGACATTCAAGCAAATTCTCAAATACATACAGTTTACAGTAAAGTTTATCACTAATTAGTGTAATTTGAAAAGGGTATTATAAGTAGCTCAGGTAGTTTAATCTTTGTACATTAATCTATAAACACTTTGAGATATGAAGTAGGTGTGAGATTGGTGCAATATTTGGTAAATATTTACTTCTGTCTGCATTCAGTAATTTGTCACCAAAGCATTACTTTAGCAGTACTATCAATCATGTGTTGAGAACATGATTGGTTATAAATACAAGGTTGTAGATTTGCTAACCCACCTGTAGTCTTAAAGTACTAATACTACTACAATATTTCAGCTATCCTAATTGCCATTTTGATTTTTTGAATTCTTGCTCATCCATCCAAGGGACAAGTCAAATTTCAAAAATCAAAATGGCAGTAATTTAAGATCGGTGAAATAGTGTAGTTGCATTAGTCTTTCAAGACTACAGGTAGGCTAATGAATTACCTGAAGTAAATGCACTTACCAGCAACTGATGAGTTTAAAAACATCTTGAATTTCTGACCAGTTTTGTACCTCAATCAGTGGGCTGCATGTTTGTCAATGAATTTGATTCAAACCTGATTTTGATCACTTTCAGATTTGCATTGGATGTTGTGGTGCAATACAGACATATCCTACAAGATCATTTACATCACCTACCGCTGTCTATCATTGAGATACTAGAGAAGAGATTAGAGACTAGAGTTACCAGGCATGATGAACTCCCTGCTGAGTATCATAAAAAACATCCCTGTGTCATATCATAACATATCTATCTGATGAAGTACACTCTGATGTGAGATATCAGGAACTGACTTCAGGGGATAATTGAGAGACTCCTGTGTGATGTCTTATCAGAAGATATATGCAATATCAGTTACTATGTCGTGGAATACTAGAAAATACCTGTTTGATGTCAGTAGACGGTATGTGATATAGGGATCTCATGTGATATCAGGTACTATATCATGGAATATGGAACTTTGCTGTTGGATATTAACACATATCAGAAGAGATATGTTGTCATGCATTACTGGAACCATGTTATGAAGTATGGGACATTTCTTTCGGATATCATAACACTAGTCAGTAGATAAAATCTCATGGAATATCAGGAATCATATGATGGAATACAGAACATATCTGTTGGATATCAGAACACATGTCAGTAGATAATAGGATATCTCCTGATTTGTAATTATGGAACATCAATGCCTGATACATTGGCACATGTCAGTGGACGATATATGTTCTTGTGAAATATCAGGTATGATGTCATAGGATTTGTAACACTCCTGCATGATACCAACTCTGCTACTGTCGGTGGCCATATTTGAATCTTCATAATATGTTCGTTTTCTTGAAACAGTGCACTGTTAGACATATATTGTATCATCTGAATCATATGGGATGTCAGATCTGCAACATTACACTTGTCTTCAATGGATCGAACTTCTGAGCCTCAATAGATCAAATACTTCAATGTGCAGGTTTTCTGACAACTTAAAATGGCTTTGGCCCCCTTTATTACCAAATAACATTATGAAGTCTAATGACATTGGATTCAGTAACAGCAAGAGTCAGTGTACACTCTATTTCAGGTGTACATGATCTATAGTTAGTACCGATAGTGCATGTCAAAGCAAACTTTATGATGTCACATTTATTGTATTGTGTGTATGTGAGAATGTAGTCAGTCAGCTGACTTGTTAGGTAGATTAGATGTTAGTCAGCTACATGGCCAGTAGAAATGTGAATGTATATTTGTGTATGTGTATGTATATATTGTGTATGCATACATGTATGTATGTATGTATGTATGTATGTATGTATGTATGTATGTATGTGTGTGTGTGTGTATGTATGTATGTATGTATGTATGTATGTATGTATGTATGTATGTATGTATGTGTGTGTGTGTGTGTGTGTGTGTGTGTGTGTGTGTGTGTGTATGTATGTATGTATGTATGTATGTATGTATGTATGTATGTATGTATGTATGTATGTATGTATGTATGTATGTATGTATGTATGTATGTATGTATGTGCAAGTGCATCTTTTATGTGCATGCATCTGTATATATGAGTACATTCATGTGTGTGTGCATGCATACATTTATGTGCATTGACATAAGTGGCCTTTACAAGTATGCTATTCAGCTACAGTATACATACCAGGAAAAAAGGAAACACAATATACTGTATACATGTAGTACCATACTGATATTGTTTTTATCACCATCCAACTATATCATAAGGGTATCTCTTTAAAGTTGCATCTTTTCATCAATTTTCATCAATACACAACAATACATCATCCATACCATAAAATATCAATATCTGTACTGACATGTATGTCCTAATACTTTCAGCACATACTGTGTATCAGGTATTGGTCATATGCAATATTATAGGCACTCAATGTTGTATCAGGTATTGGTCACATGCTATATCATAGGCCCTCAGTGTTGTATCATGTATTGGTCGTATGCAAGCTTGTTCATACTTTTTTTCTTGTTCTAGAATTTTTATGTCAGTGCCTGTAGAAAGTTAAATATTTGTTCTTGTTTTGTAAAAGAGATATGTATACTTAAGATTTTCCAATTTTTATCAAATTTATCTGCACAGTATTGTGATCTTGTAGATGAAGTTTATGGTATGTGTAATGCATATATAGTCAAGTCTGAGATAGTTTCTGTGTACAAGTTTCTAGTTAGTGTACCTAGTACAGTGAAAGGCAATTTCTCTAGAAGATTACATGGTGGCTTTGATGACGAGTACAAATTTGGGTCACTTTCTGACAACTCATTCAAACTGTATTGACCCATCCAGGGGATTGTATGTCAAGAAACAGTTATTTGTGATTCTGTAGAAGAGCGCCACCAACGGCACAATATTACATTTTAACTTTCCTGCATAAAGATCATAGCAAACTACTACTGTTTATGCAGTCGTTGCATGAAAGCAGAACAGTTGAACAGTTATGACACATCACAAAACAGGTTGATTTTTGTAGTCTTAGCCAATGTTTTTAAAGTTTTATCATTTTATTTCAAAGACTTCAATAGAACCTGTAAGTTTTTTAAGAGTTGTGCCTTAAAGTGAAACATGAAATTAGAATATATGTAGTAAATATTTATCACAAGAATGATAAATATTGTAAAAATAACAAGAAAGAGTTGTGTATGGTAAGACTTAAAGCTAATAAAAACTAACATGATATTTCCAAAATGTCCTGATGTTTATTTTCAGACCTCATTTTGTCAATGGTATAACAGTGTTAGCCAATATCTTGTATTACCGATTTGTTTATGGCTATTACGTTGGGAAGTGGTGGTATTTCATTGTCAACAACACAATGCATCCATTGTACTATAAGTTATGCCTTGGGTAAGATATTTTGTGTGATATAAGTAGATTTGCATGTCAGGTCGGCTTGGAGTAAACGCACTGCAAACATATAAAGTTCGAGTTCTATTTACATAATGTGACTAAATTTTGCATGTTTATGTCTTAACCAAGTTCAAACTTTTCAGTCTCATTGAATGTCGAAATACTGTAATATAAAACACTGTCTGGCCTTATTTGGGCATTTAGTAAGCATCATATCACCCCTTGTGTTGTTATGTAACAAGTATTTTCCCTGGTTTTGAGTCTTGGCAAATATTTGCTCCATAACAACCCTTGAGGTAATAGCTTGCGCAGTGGCAGCAAAGCTGCCACATTGCAACTCAATGACTAGTACGCACGTATATACGATGCGAAAAAAATTGGTGGTTCTCCCAGGGATGCATTGTGGTGCGCAGTGACTACGCATGCGACTTCCATATACTATGTGCATTCTCGCATGATCCACGCGCTACCGTATCGTCATATAGCATAGGCAACATATAACATCACCATGCATTGCAATATTGTAACAGTAGGCCTGTTGGCACGATTATTGTAACATTGTAATGAGTATCGAGGCATCACTGTACCTCAAGGAGAAATTGTTACACTATTTGGAAGTTTGACACACGGCAGTACGCAATATACGGACCACTGATGACATAGCGCAGTTTGATTTCCAGGTTGTGGAAGTGTGGTTTTGACACTTATATTGTCGATAATTGATTTTATTACATGTTCTAAAAAGAATAACTACTTTCCTATGTTTGTTGGTGCAGTAACATTCCTAAATCATCCAGTTGAATTGAGAAATCGTGATGTTCGGCAAATTCCATTGTACTAAAAGCAGCTATAAACATTCAAACTATTTGAAAAAAAAAAATTTCTGTGTATGTGTTGTGTCCATAACACCACAACTAGTCTGTTTACAACACTTGTTATCTCTCTCATATATTTCACTGATATAGGACAAGATACCACAAGAATGTCATCAAACAAACTAACACACAACAATCCAACAGTAACAACTGAACACTAATATCACTAGATTTATTTCTCTATTCAAAAAGAATTACAATAATATGCAAATTATTTGACCTGCACCCATCTTTATCCTATTGAAAACTCCATTTACTGTAATTACATTCATGGACATGTTGATGTTCAAAGGACGCCCTCTGGTGGCCAAACGACAAGGTATTGGTTTTCGGAGTTTCAAATAACTATGCAATTATATGCCTACAGCTTAACAGTAAATTTCAAATTTAATCTAGATTTGTTGTGATACTGGATCAAGTTCAAGATTTAATTTTTTTCTAAGTTTTAAGTAAAAAAAAATACATTTCTAAGATCCTACTAACTCAAGCTACTAACAAGTAATATATCCTGATTAATTGGTTGTGACTATCATGGTACAGTAATTATCTCTGTTCTATTCAAAAAAGAGGTTCTGATTTCTATTACATGTGACTTTTTTCTCTACAAACACACAAGTCATCATTCTATGTCAGATTCTTTAAAAACATGATCACAATGAAGTTGCTTTCTGTGACAAATTATTTCACAAAAAATGTCACAAAGTTGCTTTTCTAAAAAATATCACAACACAGTTACTTTCTGTGCCATTACTTCTCTAAAAATATCACAACACAGTTACTTTCTGTGTTAAGTTACTTCTCTAAATATATCACAACAGTTACTTTCTGTGCCATTACTTCTCTAAATATATCACAACACAGTTACTTTCTGTGTTAAATTACTTCTCTAAAAATATCACAACACAGTTACTTTCTGTGTAAGTTACTTCTCTAACAAATATCACAACACAGTTACTTTCTGTGTCAAATTCCTTCTCCAGATACAATGCAAAGTGAAACCACTTTGGTTGGAAGGGTAAGGTTGACTTTCACAAAAGTTTAAACATGACAAATTTTCTCATTTTGTACAACATTGTACAACAGAAGGTCACATTTCAAACTTGATAAAGAATTGCAATCATATTTTTTATACAAGTCTGTTTGGCACAAGGTGAAATTCAAGTCAATAGTTGTCTGCATGTTTAGCAGCATTACAATGTATCCAGTATCTAGAATTGATACTGTATTTATCAGAGATGAAAGTTGGTACTTCTCTTCTTATAATGAATAGTATGATCTCAATGGGACTCTATGAAATGTCATTAGTTCTAAATAACATAGATACAATCTTGTACTTAAAGGAAACACCAAGGAATAGAACTAGTTTACTTTTACATTTCCATATTGACACTGTGTATTATTTAGTCGATTGGTGAAAATACTACATTCATTCTCCAGCTGCTACTCGCACAAACTATGTTTATTAACAAAAACAAAAGCAACAGCACTATGAGCACTGAGGGCGCCATGCTCTGGTGAACTCAAAAACAAACTATACAACTGTAGTAAATTCTTCAGTAATGTAACAATACAAAAATAGCATTACAATGTTGACATTACAAGTCAGTTTTTGGTTACTTCAAGTTTCTTTAAAAAGTTTTGACAAATTTTACTGACAGAAAGGTGCAATGGAGCAATATCAAGTGACAATGACTACATGCATACTGACTGTTTTACAATGGGACTATGAGTACAAACTGTTTTATTCTTCACTGTTATAAGGATGTTACACTCATCAAAGTTTGTTGGAATATCTATAACATATGTGTTGTAACCATACAATACTAATTACAGTACTGGCATTCGCACACTGACTGGCATTCATGCAGTGGCTTGTATTTTAAGTACTGGCATTCATACAATGGCTTGTATTTTAATTCCTGGCATTCATACAGTGACTTGTATTTTAAGTCCTGGCATTCATACAGTGGCTTGTATTTTAAGTCCTGGCATTCATACAGTGGCTTGTATTTTAAGTACTGGCATTCATACAGTGACTTGTATTTTAAGTCCTGGCATTCATACAGTGGCTTGTACTTTAATTCCTGGCATTCATACAGTGGCTTGTATTTTAAGTCCTGGCATTCATACAGTGGCTTGTATTTTAAGTCCTGGCATTCATACAGTGGCTTGTACTTTAATTCCTGGCATTCATACAGTGACTTGTATTTTAAGTACTGGCATTCATACAGTGACTTGTATTTTAAGTCCTGGCATTCATACAGTGGCTTGTATTTTAAGTACTGGCCATTCATATTATTATTCCAATGCCAATTCAGAATGCACTATTTCTGAACAATCCAACAGACTCTCTAGTTCTGACTAGAAAATACTGCCAGTGACATGCCAATATGGACAAGTGGAACTTGATAGAAAAAGTGAAAGTAAACAAATCGATTTGCTTTATTAACAGCTCAAATTCACAATGAATGTCATGTTCCCCAGGGCATTTCATGTACACAGTAAAAAGGCCATAACACCCTCCTGGCATTTCATGTACACGGTAAAAAGGCCATAACACCCTCCTGGCATTTCATGTCCACAGTAAAAAGGCCATAACACTCTTCTTATCAAACCATGAGATGTAGTAACAGTCTTGTAGTTCCCACAATGCACTGTGCCAAGTGTTCATAAATCCAATTCATTTGTTTACTTTCCCCCATTTAGACAAGTTCCACTTGTTCATGCTAGCCTGTCACTGGTTGTATTTTATTCTTCCTTCCTGGATATTATTTACAAGTCAGTTTTATATTTGTGTGTAAAGTACAGACATCAATACAATGGTTTCTAATGGCATCTGATACTGACACCAATACAATGGTTCCTAATGGTATCTAATACTGACATCAATACAATGCAGGGGTGAACAAATCATTTTGTCAACTGGTGGTCCCCGGACCAGTGCCTTAAAAATTCCAGTGGTCCTGCTGAATGAATTAGTGGTCCCATGTGAAACATTAAATGTAACACATTAAATCTTACCTATGAATCTGTATATTCAGATGACTTTTTAAAATAATTAGTAAAAGTAAGGTACTGGTCCGACGGACCAGACAAGGTCAAATTTGTGTGGTCCACCCAATAAAATCGCTAGTCCCGGACCCAGGACCAGTGGATTTGTTCACCCCTGCAATGGTTTCTAATGGTATCTGATACTGATATCAATACAATGGTTTCTAATGGTATCTGATACTGACATCAATACAATGGTTCCTAATGGTATCTAATACTGACATCAATACAATGGTTTCTAATGGTATCTGATACTGATATCAATACAATGGTTTCTAATGCTAAATGGCATCTGATACTGACATCAATACACTGGTTCCTAATGGTATCTAATACTGACATCAATACAATGGTTTCTAATGGCATCTGATACTGACATCAATACAATGGTTTCTAATGGTATCTGATACTGACATCAATACAATGGTTTCTAATGCTAATTGGCATCTGATACTGACATCAATACAATGGTTCCTAATGGTATCTAATACTGACATCAATACAATGGTTTCTAATGGCATCTGATACTGACATCAATACAATGGTTTCTAATGGTATCTGATACTGACATCAATACAATGGTTTCTAATGGTATCTGATACAGACATCAATACAATGGTTTCTAATGCTAAATGGCATCTGATACTGACATCAATACAATGGTTCCTAATGGTATCTAATACTGACATCAATACAATGGTTTCTAATGGCATCTGATACTGACATCAATACAATGGTTTCTAATGGTATCTGATACTGACATCAATACAATGGTTTCTAATGGTATCTGATACTGACATCAATACAATGGTTCCTAATGGTATCTAATACTGACATCAATACAATGGTTTCTAATGGTATCTGATACTGACATCAATACAATGGTTTCTAATGGTATCTGATACAGACATCAATACAATAGTTTCTAATAGTATCTGATACTGGCATCAATACAATGGTTTCTAATTTTATCTGATACAGACATCAATACAATGGTTTCTAATGGTATCTGATACTGACATCAATACAATGGTTTCTAATGGTATCTGATACTGACATCAATACAATGGTTTCTAATGGTATCTGATACAGACATCAATACAATGGTTTCTAATGGTATCTGATACTGACATCAATACAATGGTTTCTAATGGTATCTGATACTGACATCAATACAATGGTTTCTAATGGTATCTGATACTGACATCTATTTTGACTACAGACATCAATACAATGGTTTCTAATGGTATCTGATACTGACATCAATACAATGGTTTCTAATGGTATCTGATACTGACATCAATACAATGGTTTCTAATGGTATCTGATACTGACATCTATTTTGACTGTACAGACACTTAACATACAGTGGTTCTTGCTGTCAACTAAAGCCAAGTAAAAAAATGTTTTGTTTCTCAAGCCATACCTTCACAAAATAGGTAGGGTCTGAAGAGAAATGTTTTTTTAAAAACTTTTTTGATATCTAGGTTACCAGTTGTACATATATTGAAATTCAGTCATTTCTTTTTTTTCATCTTTTTTTTTTTATATTCAAGAGAGTTTAATTGGAGTCAAATTGTTCACATCTTATGCATGCATTATACATGTATTGAAATTTGTTCTTTTTTTTAAAAAAAAAGAAATTTACAGTCATTACATCAGTATTTATTTATTTTTTGTTAACTTTTATAAATTTCATGACCCTTTCAAGATATTCGTTCCAAACTATGTCAAAACAAGTCTATATAAATAACTCTGAGTAGAAAAACTGAGATCAGGTAATGAGAACCAGATAGTTTCTTTTATATGGCCTAATGGGTATGTTGTCTGTACAGTTTAATATAGATGTTGAAATCTCCCATTACTGTACAAACACTTTGATACAGTGGTTGTTGGTATCAGTTATAATAGGGTATGTTGTCTGTACAGTTAGAGATGTTGAAATCTCTCATTACTGTACAAACACTTTGATACAATGGTTGTTGGTATCAGTTATAATGGGGTGGGATGTTGTCTGTACAGGTAGAGATGTTGAAATCTCTCATTACTGTACAAACACTTTGATACAGTGGTTGTTGGTATCATGTTATACTGGGGTATGTTGTCTGTACAGGTAGAAATGTTGAAATCTCCCATTACTGTACAAACACTTTGATACAGTGGTTGTTGGTATCAGTTATTATGGGGTATGTGATCTGTACAGGTAGTGATGTTGAAATCTCTCATTACTGTACAAACAATTTGATGCAGTGGTTGTTGGTATAATGGGGTATGTTGTCTGTACAGGTAGAGATGTTGAAATCTCTCATTACTGTACAAACACTTTGATGCAGTGGTTGTTGGTATAATGGGGTATGTTGTTTGTACAGGTAGAGATGTTGAAATCTCTCATTACTGTACAAACACTTTGATATAGTGGTTGTTGGTATCAGTTATAATGGGGTATGTTGTCTGTACAGTTAGTGATGTTGAAATCTCTCATCACTGTACAAACACTTTGATACAGTGGCTGTTGGTATCAGTTATAATGGGGTATGTTGTCTGTACAGGTAGAGATGTTGAAATCTAGCTCTCATTACTGTACAAACACTTTGATACAGTGGTTGTTGGTATCAGTTATAATGGGGTATGTTATCTGTACAGGTAGAGATGTTGAAATCTCTCATTACTGTACAAACACTTTGATATAGTGATTGTTGGTATCAGTTATAATGGGGTATGTTGTCTGTACAGTTAGAGATGTTGAAATCTCCCATTACTGTACAAACACTTTGATACAGTGGTTGTTACTGTCAGCAACAACAATCCTACATGGTTCATCATCAGTCAATGCAATATTAAAGGGATAATTCAACCCATCCTTATCACTATCAATACGACATACAAACTGACCACTACTATCAAACTTCTGTATGCGATGTTGATCACTTACATACACATATCTATCCTTGTCCACTGCTATTCCTTTAGGCCAATGCAGCTCACCATCCTTTGTACCTTGATGACCAAAGGAATACAGGAATTGACCAGACATTGTGAAAACCTGGACACGGTGGTTGTAACGATCTGTAATAAATAACATTCCCTGACTAATCACAAGGTAATAGGGCTCTCTAAACTGACCTGGACCACTCCCATATGAACCAAAGGATCCAATATACCGACATGTGCTATCATACCTGTACATTCTAATACAGTGGCCATCAGAGTCTACTACATACACAATCCTATTCTGAGGGTCAGTACTGATAGCTATGCCACGGGGACCCTTTAATTCAGTCTTCCCAAAACATCTGACAACACGACCATTGACATCACTCATGATGACTTGTTTGTTGTTATAATCTGTACTGAAGTATTCATTATCACTTGATATTGCTACGTCTTGTGGACAAAATTTCTCTTTAAATTGTGTAAATTTCAAGACTTTCTTAAATCTACCAGTTTTACTTGTTATCTGAATCCTATTATTATTCCTATCAGCTGTGACAAAGTTTCCATCTTTATCAACTGTGACACTGTAGGGAAGATTGAATTCTAAATCTCCACTGCCTTTCTTTCCAATGGTTTTTACCAAACCTTGAATGACAGGAATTTCACATGGTGATCCTGGTATTGGTTGATCTCCTGTTGTCATGGTAACCCGATGTCTACCTGAAATGTCCCCCTTCACTGTAACTTTGTGTGTTCCATCTTTGTTGTCTGTTACCATGACGCCATGTTGTGATCCATCAGGTTTTCTCACCTTGACCTTGACCTCTTGTCGGGGGATGACTTGTTTTCCTGTGGAATCTCTGGTTGTAATAGACAGGTCAGCGTGGTCACCCTTCACCAGTTGTTTGGGAATGTTTTCAACTGTACACTGTGATATACAGACATCAGATCTCAATAATCCCAGCATTCCATGCTCCTGGAAACCATCACTGGGTTGGAATTCTACTCTCTCATACTGCAGTTGTGACTTGGTTTCCATGGCAATCAGTTCTTTGATGCGATGTAAGGCTTCTTCCTTGGTAGTTAGAAGCTGAACATGACTCCCATGATGCATCAGTGTTTCTATATAACTGCATGTACTCTTTATATTCCCATGATTCAACTCCAACTCATCAACATCTACATCTGCAGATTTCAGTTTTGATGTATATTGTCTGTTCAACTCATCTATCAATCTGTTTTCTTCTTTCCTTATCTGGTTGATCATTTCCTCGGCTTTCATCTTTACTCTCTGTTCTTCTCCCTAAAATTGGATCAAATTTTACAAGAAAAGTGAAAAAAAATGAAATCAACTGACAATGACATTGATCTCTCTGTTTATTAATAGATTTGAAATAAATAATTCTTATCAAATATGTGAATAAGATAAACACTTTTGAACCAGGTATCAATAGAGCAACCTGCATGGAATGCTGGGATATTGACTAACATTATTATGCAAATTTGATAATTTCATCAATCTACAGTTCAGAAAACATTACTTCAAAATCTTAATTCCAAAATAAATGTTACCTCCAAGAGTAAATATGTCAAACTGTTATTATGCAAAGACAAAAAGTCCTGCACTGTGGTATTAATTAAACCAAACATTTTGGCAAGGGATTGTTAAGATGGCTGCCAAGCCATGAAATCAGTTCATGACAACTGATTGTAATACATAGTATCAATCAGGGTATTCTGGAAGAAATCATCTCTCAGATTGTGCATAAATTAAATCTTCTCTCAGATTGTGCATAAATTAAATCTTCTCTCAGATTGTGCAAAAATTAAATCTTCTCTCAGATTGTGCAAAAATTAAATCTTCTCTCAGATTGTGCAAAAATTAAATCTCTCAGATTGTGCATAAATTAAATCTTCTCTCAGGTTGTGCATAAATTAAATCTTCTCTCAGGTTGTGCATAAATTAAATCTTCTCTCAGATTGTGCAAAAATTAAATCTTCTCTCAGATTGTGCATACTAGTATATTAAATCTTCTCAGATTGTGCATATATTAAATCTCTCAGATTGTGCATAAATTAAATCTTCTCTCAGATTGTGCATATATTAAATCTTCTCAGATTTTGCATAAATTAAATCCTCTCAGATTGTGCATAAATTAAATCTTCTCAGATTGTGCATAAATTAAATCTTCTCTCAGATTGTGCATAAATTAAATCTTCTCTCAGATTGTGCAAAAATTAAATCTTCTCAGATTGTGCATATATTAAATCTTCTCTCAGATTGTGCATATATTAAATCTTCTCTCAGATTGTGCAAAAATTAAATCTTCTCAGATTGTGCATAAATTAAATCTTCTCTCAGATTGTGCATATATTAAATCTTCTCAGATTGTGCATAAATTAAATCTTCTCTCAGATTGTGCATAAATTAAATCTTCTCTCAGATTGTGCATAAATTAAATCTTCTCAGATTGTGCATAAATTAAATCTTCTCTCAGATTGTGCATAAATTAAATCTTCTCTCAGATTGTGCATAAATTAAATCTTCTCAGATTGTGCATATATTAAATCTTCTCTCAGATTGTGCATAAATTAAATCTTCTCAGATTGTGCATAAATTAAATCTTCTCTCAGATTGTGCATAAATTAAATCTTCTCAGATTGTGCATATATTAAATCTTCTCTCAGATTGTGCATATATTAAATCTTCTCAGATTGTGCATAAATTAAATCTTCTCTCAGATTGTGCATATATTAAATCTTCTCAGATTGTGCATATATTAAATCTTCTCAGATTGTGCATAAATTAAATCTTCTCTCAGATTGTGCATATATTAAATCTTCTCAGATTGTGCATAAATTAAATCTTCTCAGATTGTGCATATATTAAATCTTCTCTCAGATTGTGCATAAATTTCACAATTGAAAACAAAGTGGTTGAAGTACATCATTCCTCTCCTAAAATAGTAAATATGTCAAAATCTTATCATAAAAAATCTGTTTTGCTATATAAACTACATAATATCATAATATTATGAACTTTGAAAATTTGTTCACAGACTTTGGATAAATTATGAGTCAATGAGTGATAGAATCTGATTAAAATCTGATGTAGTAAATATAACTAATTTCTTATAACTATTTATCTCTATTCCTTTATTGTCATAATTATCCTTTGATTATTGTCGTTTGTTTTTTATTTCTGTTCAAACAGAGTGTTCTGAGCTTCTTTACCCATAAGTTTTTTAATGCGTTCTCATTGCTTGAGTGGTTACCTCAACACATGGGACTGGAACATGAACTCCTATGGTATTTAGTCAGATGTGGGAAAGAGGTGCATCCTCTCAGAACAACAAGACAAGAACAACAACAAAATTGAAAACAAACAACAATAAATGAAGGACATCTATGTAAATAAAGAAATCAGTCATACTAACTACATCAGATTTGGAGTGGTAATAGTAATTGAAAGTAATTAAATACTAATAAACTCTTTTCCATTGACATGGATATATAAGTGACTATGAAAGATAGAAAATTCAACAATTTATGATTTTTACCAAAATGACTCAAATCTACCATAGATGACTAAATGATTCACTAATATGTTGTATGTCAAGTAATTATTAATACTAATTTCTTGCACCAACATTTTTTAAATAACTTTTGATGATACAATATTGTCATAATTTTGTTATTAAGATTTTATTATAAAGATTTTATAATAAATTTTATAAGATTTTTTAATAAATCCTGTCATAGACACCCCTCAAAAATACTCCTTGGAATAAATCCTGGCATAGACACCCCTCAAAAATACTCCTTGCAATAAATCCTGGCATAGACACCCCTCAAAAATATTCCTTGGAATAAATCCCGGCATAGACACCCCTCAAAAATACTCCTTGGAATAAACCCTGTCATAGACACCCCTCAAAAATACTCCTTGCAATAAATCCTGGCATAGACACCCCTCAAAAATACTCCTTGGAATAAATCCTGGCATAGACATCCCTCAAAAATACTCCTTGCAATAAATCCTGGCATAGACACCCCTCAAAAATACTCCTTGGAATAAATCCCGGCATAGACACCCCTCAAAAATACTCCTTGGAATAAACCCTGTCATAGACACCCCTCAAAAATACTCCTTGCAATAAATCCTGGCATAGACACCCCTCAAAAATACTCCTTGGAATAAATCCTGGCATAGACACCCCTCAAAAATACTCCTTGCAATAAATCCCATCATAGACACCCCTCAAAAATACTCCTTGGAATAAATCCTGGCATAGACACCCCTCAAAAATACTCCTTGGAATAAATCCTGGCATAGACACCCCTCAAAAATACTCCTTGGAATAAATCCCATCATAGACACCCCTCAAAAATACTCCTTGGAATAAATCCCATCATAGACACCCCTCAAAAATACTCCTTGGAATAAATCCTGGCATAGACACCCCTCAAAAATACTCCTTGCAATAAATCCCATCATAGACACCCCTCAAAAATACTCCTTGGAATAAATCCTGTCATTGGACACCCCTCAAAAATACTCCTTGGAATAAATCCTGGCATAGACACCCCTCAAAAATACTCCTTGGAATAAATCCTGGCATAGATACCCCTCAAAAATACTCCTTGGAATAAATCCTGGCATAGACACCCCTCAAAAATACTCCTTGGAATAAATCCTGGCATAGACACCCCTCAAAAATACTCCTTGGAATAAATCCTATCATAGACACCCCTCAAAAATACTCCTTGCAATAAATCCCATCATAGACACCCCTCAAAAATACTCCTTGGAATAAATCCCATCATAGACACCCCTCAAAAATACTCCTTGGAATAAATCCTGGCATAGATACCCCTCAAAAATACTCCTTGCAATAAATCCTGCCATAGACACCCCTCAAAAATACTCCTTGGAATAAATCCCATCATAGACACCCCTCAAAAATACTCCTTGGAATAAATCCCATCATAGACACCCCTCAAAAATACTCCTTGCAATAAATCCCATCATAGACACCCCTCAAAAATACTCCTAGGAATAAATCCCATCATAGACACCCCTCAAAAATATTCCTTGGAATAAATCCTGGCATAGACACCCCTCAAAAATACTCCTTGCAATAAATCCCATCATAGGCACCCCTCAAAAATACTCCTTGCAATAAATCCTGGCATAGACACCCCTCAAAAATACTCCTTGCAATAAATCCTGGCATAGACACCCCTCAAAAATACTCCTTGCAATAAATCCCATCATAGGCACCCCTCAAAAATACTCCTTGCAATAAATCCTGGCATAGACACCCCTCAAAAATACTCCTTGCAATAAATCCTGGCATAGACACCCCTCAAAAATACTCCTTGCAATAAATCCTGGCATAGACACCCCTCAAAAATATTCCTTGGAATAAATCCTGGCATAGACACCCCTCAAAAATACTCCTTGAAATAAATCCTGGCATAGACACCCCTCAAAAATACACCTTGGAATAAATCCTGGCATAGACACCCCTCAAAAATATTCCTTGGAATAAATCCTGTCATAGACACCCCTCAAAAATACTCCTTGGAATAAATCCTGGCATAGACACCCCTCAAAAATACTCCTTGCAATAAATCCTGTCATAGACACCCCTCAAAAATACTCCTTGCAATAAATCCTGTCATAGACACCCCTCAAAAATACTCCTTGCAATAAATCCTGTCATAGACACCCCTCAAAAATACTCCTTGCAATAAATCCTGGCATAGACACCCCTCAAAAATACTCCTTGGAATAAATCCTGGCATAGACACCCCTCAAAAATACTCCTTGGAATAAATCCTGGCATAGACACCCCTCAAAAATACTCCTTGGAATAAATCCTGGTATAGACACCCCTCAAAAATACTCCTTGCAATAAATCCTGTCATAGACACCCCTCAAAAATACACCTTGGAATAAATCCCGTCATAGACGCCCCTCAAAAATACTCCTTGCAATAAATCCTGTCATAGATACCCCTCAAAAATACTCCTTGCAATAAATCCTGGCATAGACACCCCTCAAAAATACTCCTTGGAATAAATCCTGGCATAGTCACCCCTCAAAAATACTCCTTGGAATAAATTATGGCAAAGATACCCCTCAAAAATACTCCTTGGAATAAACCCTGTCATAGACACCCCTCAAAAATACGCCTTGCAATAAATCCTGCCATAGACACCCCTCAAAAATACTCCTTGGAATAAATCCCATCATAGACACCCCTCAACAATACTCCTTGGAATAAATCCTGGCATAGACACCCCTCAAAAATATTCCTTGGAATAAATCCTGGCATAGACACCCTCAAAAATACTCCTCAGAATAAATCCCGCAATAGACACCCCTCAAAAATACTCCTTGCAATAAATCCTGGCATAGACACCCCTCAAAAATACTCCTTGGAATAAATCCTGGTATAGACACCCCTCAAAAATACTCCTTGCAATAAATCCCATCATAGACATCCCTCAAAACTCTCCTTGGGATAAATCTCGTCATAGACATCCCTCAAAAATACTCCTTGCAATAAATCCTGGCATAGACACCCCTCAAAAATACTCCTTGGAATAAATCCTATCATAGACACCCCTCAAAAATACTCCTTGGAATAAATCCTATCATAGACACCCCTCAAAAATACCCCTTGGAATAAATCCTGTCATAGACACCCCTCAAAAATACTCCTTGCAATAAATCCTGGCATAGACACCCCTCAAAAATATTCCTTGGAATAAATCCTATCATAGACACCCCTCAAAAATACTCCTTGCAATAAATCCTGCCATAGACACCCCTCAAAAATACTCCTTGGAATAAATCCCATCATAGACACCCCTCAAAAATACTCCTTGGAATAAATCCCATCATAGACACCCCTCAAAAATACTCCTTGGAATAAATCCCATCATAGACACCCCTCAAAAATACTCCTTGGAATAAATCCTGGCATAGACACCCCTCAACAATATTCCTTGGAATAAATCCTGGCATAGACACCCCTCAACAATATTCCTTGGAATAAATCCTATCATAGACACCCCTCAAAAATACTCCTCAGAATAAATCCCATCATAGACACCCCTCAAAAATACTCCTCAGAATAAATCCTATCATAGACACCCCTCAAAAATACTCCTTGCAATAAATCAAATCATAGACACCCCTCAACAATATTCCTTGCAATAAATCCTGGCATAGACACCCCTCAAAAATACTCCTCAGAATAAATCCCATCATAGACACCCCTCAAAAATACTCCTTGGAATAAATCCTATCATAGACACCCCTCAAAAATACTCCTTGGAATAAATCCCATCATAGACACCCCTCAAAAATATTCCTTGGAATAAATCCTATCATAGACACCCCTCAAAAATACTCCTCAGAATAAATCCCATCATAGACACCCCTCAAAAATACTCGTTACAATAAATCCTGGCATAGACACCCCTCAAAAATACTCCTTGGAATAAATCCCGTCATAGACATCCCTCAAAACTCTCCTTGGGATAAATCTCGTCATAGACATCCCTCAAAAATATTCCTTGGAATAAATCCTGTCATAGACACCCCTCAAAAATATTCCTTGGAATAAATCCCATCATAGACACCCCTCAAAAATACTCCTCAGAATAAATCCCATCATAGACACCCCTCAAAAATACTCCTTGGAATAAATCCTGGCATAGACACCCCTCAAAAATACTCCTTGGAATAAATTATGGCAAAGATACCCCTCAAAAATACTCCTTGGAATAAACCCTGTCATAGACACCCCTCAAAAATACGCCTTGCAGTAAATACTGCCATAGACACCCCTCAAAAATACTCCTTGGAATAAATCCCATCATAGACACCCCTCAACAATACTCCTTGGAATAAATCCTGGCATAGACACCCCTCAAAAATATTCCTTGGAATAAATCCTGGCATAGACACCCTCAAAAATATTCCTCAGAATAAATCCCGCAATAGACACCCCTCAAAAATACTCCTTGCAATAAATCCTGGCATAGACACCCCTCAAAAATACTCCTTGGAATAAATCCTGGTATAGACACCCCTCAAAAATACTCCTTGCAATAAATCCCATCATAGACATCCCTCAAAACTCTCCTTGGGATTAATCTCGTCATAGACATCCCTCAAAAATACTCCTTGCAATAAATCCTGGCATAGACACCCCTCAAAAATACTCCTTGGAATAAATCCTGTCATAGACACCCCTCAAAAATACTCCTTGGAATAAATCCTGGCATAGACACCCCTCAAAAATATTCCTTGGAATAAATCCTATCATAGACACCCCTCAAAAATACTCCTTGGAATAAATCCTATCATAGACACCCCTCAAAAATACTCCTTGGAATAAATCCTGTCATAGACACCCCTCAAAAATACTCCTTGCAATAAATCCTGGCATAGACACCCCTCAAAAATATTCCTTGGAATAAATCCTATCATAGACACCCCTCAAAAATACTCCTTGCAATAAATCCTGCCATAGACACCCCTCAAAAATACTCCTTGGAATAAATCCCATCATAGACACCCCTCAAAAATACTCCTTGGAATAAATCCCATCATAGACACCCCTCAAAAATACTCCTTGGAATAAATCCCATCATAGACACCCCTCAAAAATACTCCTTGGAATAAATCCTGGCATAGACACCCCTCAACAATATTCCTTGGAATAAATCCTGGCATAGACACCCCTCAACAATATTCCTTGGAATAAATCCTATCATAGACACCCCTCAAAAATACTCCTCAGAATAAATCCCATCATAGACACCCCTCAAAAATACTCCTCAGAATAAATCCTATCATAGACACCCCTCAAAAATACTCCTTGCAATAAATCCATCATAGACACCCCTCAACAATATTCCTTGCAATAAATCCTGGCATAGACACCCCTCAAAAATACTCCTCAGAATAAATCCCATCATAGACACCCCTCAAAAATACTCCTTGGAATAAATCCTATCATAGACACCCCTCAAAAATACTCCTTGGAATAAATCCCATCATAGACACCCCTCAAAAATATTCCTTGGAATAAATCCTATCATAGACACCCCTCAAAAATACTCCTCAGAATAAATCCCATCATAGACACCCCTCAAAAATACTCGTTACAATAAATCCTGGCATAGACACCCCTCAAAAATACTCCTTGGAATAAATCCCGTCATAGACATCCCTCAAAACTCTCCTTGGGATAAATCTCGTCATAGACATCCCTCAAAAATATTCCTTGGAATAAATCCTGTCATAGACACCCCTCAAAAATATTCCTTGGAATAAATCCCATCATAGACACCCCTCAAAAATACTCCTCAGAATAAATCCCATCATAGACACCCCTCAAAAATATTCCTTAGAATAAATCCTATCATAGACACCCCTCAAAAATACTCCTCAGAATAAATCCCATCATAGACACCCCTCAAAAATACTCCTTGCAATAAATCCTGGCATAGACACCCCTCAAAAATACTCCTTGGAATAAATCCTGGCATAGACATCCCTCAAAACTCTCCTTGGGATAAATCTCGTCATAGACATCCCTCAAAAATATTCCTTGGAATAAATCCCGTCATAGACATCCCACAAAACTCTCCTTGGGATAAATCTCGTCATAGACATCCCTCAAAAATACTCCTTGGAATAAATCCCATCATAGATACCCCTCAAAAATATTCCTTGGAATAAATCCTGTCATAGACACCCCTCAAAAATACTCCTTGGAATAAATCCTGGCATAGACACCCCTCAAAAATACTCCTTGGAATAAATCCTGGCATAGACACCCCTCAAAAATACTCCTTGGAATAAATCCTGGCATAGACACCCCTCAAAAATATTCCTTGGAATAAATCATGTCATAGACACCCCTCAAAAATACTCCTTGCAATAAATCCTGGCATAGACACCCCTCAAAAATATTCCTTGGAATAAATCCCATCATAGATACCCCTCAAAAATATTCCTTGGAATAAATCCTGTCATAGACACCCCTCAAAATTACTCCTTGGAATAAATCCTGGCATAGACACCCCTCAAAAATACTCCTTGGAATAAATCCTGGCATAGACACCCCTCAAAAATACTCCTTGGAATAAATCCTGGCATAGACACCCCTCAAAAATATTCCTTGGAATAAATCCTGTCATAGACACCCCTCAAAAATACTCCTTGGAATAAATCCTGGCATAGACACCCCTCAAAAATACTCCTTGCAATAAATCCTGGCATAGACACCCCTCAAAAATACTCCTTGCAATAAATCCTGTCATAGACACCCCTCAAAAATACTCCCAGGAATAAATCCCGTCATAGACACCCCTCAAAAATACTCCTTGGAATAAATCCTGGCATAGACACCCCTCAAAAATATTCCTTGGAATAAATCCCATCATAGACACCCCTCAAAAATACTCCTTGCAATAAATCCCATCATAGACACCCCTCAACAATACTCCTTGCAATAAATCCTGGCATAGACACCCCTCAAAAATACTCCTTGGAATAAATCCTGGCATAGACACCCCTCAAAAATACTCCTTGGAATAAATCCTGTCATAGACACCCCTCAAAAATATTCCTTGGAATAAATCCCATCATAGATACCCCTCAAAAATATTCCTTGGAATAAATCCTGGCATAGACACCCCTCAAAAATACTCCTTGCAATAAATCCTGGCATAGACACCCCTCAAAAATACTCCTTGGAATAAATCCTGTCATAGACACCCCTCAAAAATACTCCTTGCAATAAATCCTGTCATAGACACCCCTCAAAAATACTCCTTGCAATAAATCCTGGTATAGACACTCCTCAAAAATACTCCTTGCAATAAATCCTGGCATAGACACCCCTCAAAAATACTCCTTGGAATAAATCCTGGCATAGACACCCCTCAAAAATACTCCTTGCAATAAATCCTGTCATAGACAACCCTCAACAATACTCCTTGCAATAAATCCTGGCATAGACACCCCTCAAAAATACTCCTTGGAATAAATCCTGGCATAGACACCCCTCAAAAATACTCCTTGGAATAAATCCTGTCATAGACACCCCTCAAAAATATTCCTTGGAATAAATCCCATCATAGATACCCCTCAAAAATATTCCTTGGAATAAATCCTGGCATAGACACCCCTCAAAAATACTCCTTGCAATAAATCCTGGCATAGACACCCCTCAAAAATATTCCTTGCAATAAATCCTGTCATAGACACCCCTCAAAAATACTCCTTGGAATAAATCCCATCATAGACACCCCTCAAAAATACTCCTTGGAATAAATCCTGTCATAGACACCCCTCAAAAATACTCCTTGCAATAAATCCTGGCATAGACACCCCTCAAAAATACTCCTTGGAATAAATCCTGTCATAGACACCCCTCAAAAATACTCCCAGGAATAAATCCCGTCATAGACACCCCTCAAAAATACTCCTTGGAATAAATCCTGGCATAGACACCCCTCAAAAATACTCCTTGGAATAAATCCTGGCATAGACACCCCTCAAAAATACTCCTTGGAATAAATCCTGGCATAGACACCCCTCAAAAATACTCCCAGGAATAAATCCTGTCATAGACACCCCTCAAAAATACTCCTTGCAATAAATCCTGGTATAGACACCCCTAAAAAATACTCCTTGGAATAAATCCTGGCATAGACACCCCTCAAAAATACTCCTTGCAATAAATTCTGGCATAGATACCCCTCAAAAATACTCCTTGGAATAAACCCTGTCATAGACACCCCTCAAAAATACTCCTTGCAATAAATCCTGCCATAGACACCCCTCAAAAATACTCCTTGGAATAAATCCCATCATAGACACCCCTCAACAATATTCCTTGGAATAAATCCTGGCATAGACACCCTCAAAAATACTCCTCAGAATAAATCCTGGCATAGACACCCCTCAAAAATACTCCTTGCAATAAATCCCATCACAGACACCCCTCAAAAATACTCCTTGCAATAAATCCTGCCATAGACACCCCTCAAAAATACTCCTTGGAATAAATCCCATCATAGACACCCCTCAACAATATTCCTTGGAATAAATCCTGGCATAGACACCCCTCAAAAATACTCCTCAGAATAAATCCTGGCATAGACACCCCTCAAAAATACTCCTTGCAATAAATCCCATCATAGACACCCCTCAATAATACTCCTTGCAATAAATTCTGGCATAGACACCCCTCAAAAATACTCCTTGGAATAAATCCTGGCATAGACACCCCTCAAAAATACTCCTTGCAATAAATCCTGCCATAGACACCCCTCAAAAATAGTCCTTGGAATAAATCCCATCATAGACACCCCTCAAAAATATTCCTTGGAATAAATCCTGACATAGACACCCCTCAAAAATACTCCTTGCAATAAATCCTGGCATAGACACCCCTCAAAAATACTCCTTGGAATAAATCCTGTCATAGATACCCCTCACAAATACTCCTTGCAATAAATCCTGTCATAGGCACCCCTCAAAAATACTCCTTGCAATAAATCCTGTCATAGACACCCCTCAAAAATACTCCTTGGAATAAATCCTGGCATAGACACCCCTCAAAAATACTCCTTGCAATAAATCCCATCATAGACACCCCTCAAAAATACACCTTGGAATAAATCCTGGCATAGACACCCTTCAAAAATACTCCTTGCAATAAATCCTGGCATAGACACCCTCAAAAATATTCATTGGTATAAATCCCGTCATAGACACCCCTCAAAAATATTCCTTGGAATAAATCCTGGCATAGACACCCCTCAAAAATACTCCTTGCAATAAATCCTGCCATAGACACCCCTCAAAAATACTCCTTGGAATAAATCCCATCATAGACACCCCTCAACAATATTCCTTGGAATAAATCCTATCATAGACACCCCTCAAAAATACTCCTCAGAATAAATCCCATCATAGACACCCCTCAAAAATACACCTTGGAATAAATCCTATCATAGACACCCCTCAAAAATACTCCTTGGAATAAATCATGTCATAGACACCCCTCAAAAATATTCCTTGGAATAAATCCTATCATAGACACCCCTCAAAAATACTCCTCAGAATAAATCCCATCATAGACACCCCTCAAAAATACTCCTTGCAATAAATCCTGGCATAGACACCCCTCAAAAATACTCCTTGGAATAAATCCCGTCATAGACATCCCTCAAAACTCTCCTTGGGATAAATCTCGTCATAGACATCCCTCAAAAATACTCCTTGGAATAAATCCCATCATAGACACCCCTCAAAAATATTCCTTGGAATAAATCCCATCATAGACACCCCTCAAAAATACTCCTCAGAATAAATCCCATCATAGACACCCCTCAAAAATATTCCTTGGAATAAATCCTGGCATAGACACCCCTCAAAAATACTCCTCAGAATAAATCCTGTCATAGACACCCCTCAAAAATACTCCTTGCAATAAATCCTGTCATAGACACCCCTCAAAAATACTCCTTGCAATAAATCCTGGCATAGACACCCCTCAAAAATATTCCTTGGAATAAATCCTGTCATAGACACCCCTCAAAAATACTCCTTGGAATAAATCCCATCATAGACACCCCTCAAAAATACTCCTTGCAATAAATCCTGTCATAGACACCCCTCAAAAATACTCCTTGGAATAAATCCCATCATAGACACCCCTCAAAAATACTCCTTGGAATAAATCCCGTCATAGACATCCCTCAAAACTCTCCTTGGGATAAATCTCATCATAGACATCCCTCTAAAATATTCCTTGGAATAAATCCCATCATAGATACCCCTCAAAAATATTCCTTGGAATAAATCCTGTCATAGACACCCCTCAAAAATACTCCTTGGAATAAATCCTGTCATAGACACCCCTCAAAAATATTCCTTGCAATAAATCCTGGCATAGACACCCCTCAAAAATACTCCCAGGAATAAATCCTGGCATAGATACCCCTCAAAAATACTCCTTGGAATAAATCCTGGCATAGACACCCCTCAAAAATACTCCTTGGAATAAATCCTGGCATAGACACCCCTCAAAAATACTCCTTGGAATAAATCCTGGCATAGACACCCCTCAAAAATACTCCTTGCAATAAATCCTGTCATAGACACCCCTCAAAAATACTCCTTGGAATAAATCCCATCATAGATACCCCTCAAAAATACTCCTTGGAATAAATCCTGGCATAGACACCCCTCAAAAATACTCCTTGGAATAAATCCTGTCATAGACACCCCTCAAAAATATTCCTTGGAATAAATCCCATCATAGATAACCCTCAAAAATACTCCTTGGAATAAATCCTGGCATAGACACCCCTCAAAAATACTCCTTGCAATAAATCCTGGCATAGACACCCCTCAAAAATACTCCTTGCAATAAATCCTGTCATAGACACCCCTCAAAAATACTCCTTGCAATAAATCCTGTCATAGACACCCCTCAAAAATACTCCTTGCAATAAATCCTGTCATAGACACCCCTCAAAAATACTCCTTGCAATAAATCCTGTCATAGACACCCCTCAAAAATACTCCCAGGAATAAATCCCGTCATAGACACCCCTCAAAAATACTCCTTGCAATAAATCCTGGCATAGACACCCCTCAAAAATACTCCTTGGAATAAATCCTGGCATAGACACCCCTCAAAAATACTCCTTGGAATAAATCCTGGCATAGACACCCCTCAAAAATACTCCCAGGAATAAATCCTGTCATAGACACCCCTCAAAAATACTCCTTGCAATAAATCCTGGTATAGACACCCCTCAAAAATACTCCTTGGAATAAATCCTGGCATAGACACCCCTCAAAAATACTCCTTAGAATAAATTCTGGCATAGATACCCCTCAAAAATACTCCTTGGAATAAACCCTGTCATAGACACCCCTCAAAAATACTCCTTGCAATAAATCCTGTCATAGACACCCCTCAAAAATACTCCTTGGAATAAATCCCATCATAGACACCCCTCAACAATATTCCTTGGAATAAATCCTGGCATAGACACCCTCAAAAATACTCCTCAGAATAAATCCTGGCATAGACACCCCTCAAAAATACTCCTTGCAATAAATCCCATCATAGACACCCCTCAAAAATACTCCTTGCAATAAATCCTGCCATAGACACCCCTCAAAAATACTCCTTGGAATAAATCCCATCATAGACACCCCTCAACAATATTCCTTGGAATAAATCCTGGCATAGACACCCCTCAAAAATACTCCTCAGAATAAATCCTGGCATAGACACCCCTCAAAAATACTCCTTGCAATAAATCCCATCATAGACACCCCTCAAAAATACTCCTTGCAATAAATCCTGGCATAGACATCCCTCAAAAATATTCCTTGGAATAAATCCTGGCATAGACACCCCTCAAAAATACTCCTTGCAATAAATCCCATCATAGACACCCCTCAAAAATACACCTTGGAATAAATCCTGGCATAGACACCCCTCAAAAATACTCCTTGCAATAAATCCTGGCATAGACACCCCTCAAAAATACTCCTTGCAATAAATCCTGCCATAGACACCCCTCAAAAATACTCCTTGCAATAAATCCTGCCATAGACACCCCTCAAAAATACTCCTTGCAATAAATCCTGCCATAGACACCCCTCAAAAATACTCCTTGCAATAAATCCTGCCATAGACACCCCTCAAAAATACTCCTTGGAATAAATCCTGTCATAGACATCCCTCAAAAATACTCCTTGGAATAAATCCCATCATAGACACCCCTCAAAAATATTCCTTGGAATAAATCCCATCATAGACACCCCTCAAAAATACTCCTCAGAATAAATCCCATCATAGACACCCCTCAAAAATATTCCTTGGAATAAATCCTATCATAGACACCCCTCAAAAATACTCCTCAGAATAAATCCTGTCATAGACACCCCTCAAAAATACTCCTTGCAATAAATCCTGTCATAGACACCCCTCAAAAATACTCCTTGCAATAAATCCTGGCATAGACACCCCTCAAAAATATTCCTTGGAATAAATCCTGTCATAGACACCCCTCAAAAATACTCCTCAGAATAAATCCCATCATAGACACCCTCAAAAATACTCCTTGCAATAAATCCTGTCATAGACACCCCTCAAAAATACTCCTTGGAATAAATCCCGTCATAGACATCCCTCAAAACTCTCCTTGGGATAAATCTCGTCATAGACATCCCTCAAAAATATTCCTTGGAATAAATCCCATCATAGATACCCCTCAAAAATACTCCTTGGAATAAATCCTAGCATAGATACCCCTCAAAAATATTCCTTGGAATAAATCCTGTCATAGACACCCCTCAAAAATACTCCTTGGAATAAATCCTGGCATAGACACCCCTCAAAAATACTCCTTGGAATAAATCCTGGCATAGACACCCCTCAAAAATACTCCTTGGAATAAATCCTGGCATAGACACCCCTCAAAAAATACTCCTTGGAATAAATCCCATCATAGACACCCCTCAAAAATACTCCTTGGAATAAATCCTGTCATAGACACCCCTCAAAAATACTCCTTGGAATAAATCCCATCATAGATACCCCTCAAAAATACTCCTTGGAATAAATCCTGGCATAGACACCCCTCAAAAATACTCCTTGGAATAAATCCTGTCATAGACACCCCTCAAAAATACTCCTTGGAATAAATCCCATCATAGACACCCCTCAAAAATACTCCTTGGAATAAATCCTGGCATAGACACCCCTCAAAAATACTCCTTGGAATAAATCCTGGCATAGACACCCCTCAAAAATACTCCTTGGAATAAATCCCATCATAGACACCCCTCAAAAATATTCCTTGGAATAAATCCCATCATAGATACCCCTCAAAAATACTCCTTGGAATAAATCCTGGCATAGACACCCCTCAAAAATACTCCTTGCAATAAATCCTGGCATAGACACCCCTCAAAAATACTCCTTGCAATAAATCCTGTCATAGACACCCCTCAAAAATACTCCTTGCAATAAATCCTGTCATAGACACCCCTCAAAAATACTCCTTGCAATAAATCCTGTCATAGACACCCCTCAAAAATACTCCTTGCAATAAATCCTGTCATAGACACCCCTCAAAAATACTCCCAGGAATAAATCCTGTCATAGACACCCCTCAAAAATACTCCCAGGAATAAATCCCGTCATAGACACCCCTCAAAAATACTCCTTGGAATAAATCCTGGCATAGACACCCCTCAAAAATACTCCTTGGAATAAATCCTGGCATAGACACCCCTCAAAAATACTCCTTGGAATAAATCCTGGCATAGACACCCCTCAAAAATACTCCTTGGAATAAATCCTGGCATAGACACCCCTCAAAAAATACTCCTTGGAATAAATCCCATCATAGACACCCCTCAAAAATACTCCTTGGAATAAATCCTGTCATAGACACCCCTCAAAAATACTCCTTGGAATAAATCCCATCATAGATACCCCTCAAAAATACTCCTTGGAATAAATCCTGGCATAGACACCCCTCAAAAATACTCCTTGGAATAAATCCTGTCATAGACACCCCTCAAAAATACTCCTTGGAATAAATCCCATCATAGACACCCCTCAAAAATACTCCTTGGAATAAATCCTGGCATAGACACCCCTCAAAAATACTCCTTGGAATAAATCCTGTCATAGACACCCCTCAAAAATACTCCTTGGAATAAATCCCATCATAGACACCCCTCAAAAATATTCCTTGGAATAAATCCCATCATAGATACCCCTCAAAAATACTCCTTGGAATAAATCCTGGCATAGACACCCCTCAAAAATACTCCTTGCAATAAATCCTGGCATAGACACCCCTCAAAAATACTCCTTGGAATAAATCCTGGCATAGACACCCCTCAAAAATACTCCTTGGAATAAATCCTGGCATAGACACCCCTCAAAAATACTCCTTGGAATAAATCCTGGCATAGACACCCCTCAAAAAATACTCCTTGGAATAAATCCCATCATAGACACCCCTCAAAAATACTCCTTGGAATAAATCCTGTCATAGACACCCCTCAAAAATACTCCTTGGAATAAATCCCATCATAGATACCCCTCAAAAATACTCCTTGGAATAAATCCTGGCATAGACACCCCTCAAAAATACTCCTTGGAATAAATCCTGTCATAGACACCCCTCAAAAATACTCCTTGGAATAAATCCCATCATAGACACCCCTCAAAAATACTCCTTGGAATAAATCCTGGCATAGACACCCCTCAAAAATACTCCTTGGAATAAATCCTGTCATAGACACCCCTCAAAAATACTCCTTGGAATAAATCCCATCATAGACACCCCTCAAAAATACTCCTTGGAATAAATCCCATCATAGATACCCCTCAAAAATACTCCTTGGAATAAATCCTGGCATAGACACCCCTCAAAAATACTCCTTGGAATAAATCCTGTCATAGACACCCCTCAAAAATACTCCTTGGAATAAATCCCATCATAGACACCCCTCAAAAATACTCCTTGGAATAAATCCTGGCATAGACACCCCTCAAAAATACTCCTTGGAATAAATCCTGGCATAGACACCCCTCAAAAATACTCCTTGGAATAAATCCCATCATAGACACCCCTCAAAAATATTCCTTGGAATAAATCCCATCATAGATACCCCTCAAAAATACTCCTTGGAATAAATCCTGGCATAGACACCCCTCAAAAATACTCCTTGCAATAAATCCTGGCATAGACACCCCTCAAAAATACTCCTTGCAATAAATCCTGTCATAGACACCCCTCAAAAATACTCCTTGCAATAAATCCTGTCATAGACACCCCTCAAAAATACTCCTTGCAATAAATCCTGTCATAGACACCCCTCAAAAATACTCCTTGCAATAAATCCTGTCATAGACACCCCTCAAAAATACTCCCAGGAATAAATCCTGTCATAGACACCCCTCAAAAATACTCCTTGGAATAAATCCTGGCATAGACACCCCTCAAAAATACTCCTTGGAATAAATCCTGGCATAGACACCCCTCAAAAATACTCCTTGGAATAAATCCCATCATAGACACCCCTCAAAAATATTCCTTGGAATAAATCCCATCATAGATACCCCTCAAAAATACTCCTTGGAATAAATCCTGGCATAGACACCCCTCAAAAATACTCCTTGCAATAAATCCTGGCATAGACACCCCTCAAAAATACTCCTTGCAATAAATCCTGTCATAGACACCCCTCAAAAATACTCCTTGCAATAAATCCTGTCATAGACACCCCTCAAAAATACTCCTTGCAATAAATCCTGTCATAGACACCCCTCAAAAATACTCCTTGCAATAAATCCTGTCATAGACACCCCTCAAAAATACTCCCAGGAATAAATCCTGTCATAGACACCCCTCAAAAATACTCCCAGGAATAAATCCCGTCATAGACACCCCTCAAAAATACTCCTTGGAATAAATCCTGGCATAGACACCCCTCAAAAATACTCCTTGGAATAAATCCTGGCATAGACACCCCTCAAAAATACTCCTTGGAATAAATCCTGGCATAGACACCCCTCAAAAATACTCCTTGGAATAAATCCTGGCATAGACACCCCTCAAAAAATACTCCTTGGAATAAATCCCATCATAGACACCCCTCAAAAATACTCCTTGGAATAAATCCTGTCATAGACACCCCTCAAAAATACTCCTTGGAATAAATCCCATCATAGATACCCCTCAAAAATACTCCTTGGAATAAATCCTGGCATAGACACCCCTCAAAAATACTCCTTGGAATAAATCCTGTCATAGACACCCCTCAAAAATACTCCTTGGAATAAATCCCATCATAGACACCCCTCAAAAATACTCCTTGGAATAAATCCTGGCATAGACACCCCTCAAAAATACTCCTTGGAATAAATCCTGTCATAGACACCCCTCAAAAATACTCCTTGGAATAAATCCCATCATAGACACCCCTCAAAAATATTCCTTGGAATAAATCCCATCATAGATACCCCTCAAAAATACTCCTTGGAATAAATCCTGGCATAGACACCCCTCAAAAATACTCCTTGCAATAAATCCTGGCATAGACACCCCTCAAAAATACTCCTTGGAATAAATCCTGGCATAGACACCCCTCAAAAATACTCCTTGGAATAAATCCTGGCATAGACACCCCTCAAAAATACTCCTTGGAATAAATCCTGGCATAGACACCCCTCAAAAAATACTCCTTGGAATAAATCCCATCATAGACACCCCTCAAAAATATTCCTTGGAATAAATCCCATCATAGATACCCCTCAAAAATACTCCTTGGAATAAATCCTGGCATAGACACCCCTCAAAAATACTCCTTGCAATAAATCCTGGCATAGACACCCCTCAAAAATACTCCTTGCAATAAATCCTGTCATAGACACCCCTCAAAAATACTCCTTGCAATAAATCCTGTCATAGACACCCCTCAAAAATACTCCTTGGAATAAATCCTGTCATAGACACCCCTCAAAAATACTCCTTGCAATAAATCCTGTCATAGACACCCCTCAAAAATACTCCCAGGAATAAATCCTGTCATAGACACCCCTCAAAAATACTCCCAGGAATAAATCCCGTCATAGACACCCCTCAAAAATACTCCTTGGAATAAATCCTGGCATAGACACCCCTCAAAAATACACCTTGGAATAAATCCTGGCATAGACACCCCTCAAAAATACACCTTGGAATAAATCCTGGCATAGACACCCCTCAAAAATACTCCCAGGAATAAATCCTGTCATAGACACCCCTCAAAAATACTCCTTGGAATAAATCCTGGCATAGACACCCCTCAAAAATACTCCTTGGAATAAATCCTGGCATAGACACCCCTCAAAAATACTCCCAGGAATAAATCCTGTCATAGACACCCCTCAAAAATACTCCTTGCAATAAATCCTGGTATAGACACCCCTCAAAAATACTCCTTGGAATAAATCCTGGCATAGACACCCCTCAAAAATACTCCTTGGAATAAATTCTGGCATAGATACCCCTCAAAAATACTCCTTGGAATAAACCCTGTCATAGACACCCCTCAAAAATACTCCTTGCAATAAATCCTGTCATAGACACCCCTCAAAAATACTCCTTGGAATAAATCCCATCATAGACACCCCTCAACAATATTCCTTGGAATAAATCCTGGTATAGACACCCTCAAAAATACTCCTCAGAATAAATCCTGGCATAGACACCCCTCAAAAATACTCCTTGGAATAAATCCTGGCATAGACACCCCTCAAAAATACTCCTTGGAATAAATCCTGTCATAGACACCCCTCAAAAATACTCCTTGGAATAAATCCCATCATAGACACCCCTCAAAAATACTCCTTGGAATAAATCCTGGCATAGACACCCCTCAAAAATACTCCTTGGAATAAATCCTGTCATAGACACCCCTCAAAAATACTCCTTGGAATAAATCCCATCATAGACACCCCTCAAAAATATTCCTTGGAATAAATCCCATCATAGATACCCCTCAAAAATACTCCTTGGAATAAATCCTGGCATAGACACCCCTCAAAAATACTCCTTGCAATAAATCCTGGCATAGACACCCCTCAAAAATACTCCTTGCAATAAATCCTGTCATAGACACCCCTCAAAAATACTCCTTGCAATAAATCCTGTCATAGACACCCCTCAAAAATACTCCTTGCAATAAATCCTGTCATAGACACCCCTCAAAAATACTCCTTGCAATAAATCCTGTCATAGACACCCCTCAAAAATACTCCCAGGAATAAATCCTGTCATAGACACCCCTCAAAAATACTCCCAGGAATAAATCCCGTCATATACACCCCTCAAAAATACTCCTTGGAATAAATCCTGGCATAGACACCCCTCAAAAATACTCCTTGGAATAAATCCTGGCATAGACACCCTCAAAAATACTCCTTGGAATAAATCCTGGCATAGACACCCCTCAAAAATACTCCCAGGAATAAATCCTGTCATAGACACCCCTCAAAAATACTCCTTGGAATAAATCCTGGCATAGACACCCCTCAAAAATACTCCTTGGAATAAATCCTATCATAGACACCCCTCAAAAATACTCCCAGGAATAAATCCTGTCATAGACACCCCTCAAAAATACTCCTTGCAATAAATCCTGGTATAGACACCCCTCAAAAATACTCCTTGGAATAAATCCTGGCATAGACACCCCTCAAAAATACTCCTTGGAATAAATTCTGGCATAGATACCCCTCAAAAATACTCCTTGGAATAAACCCTGTCATAGACACACCTCAAAAATACTCCTTGCAATAAATCCTGTCATAGACACCCCTCAAAAATACTCCTTGGAATAAATCCCATCATAGACACCCCTCAACAATATTCCTTGGAATAAATCCTGGTATAGACACCCTCAAAAATACTCCTCAGAATAAATCCTGGCATAGACACCCCTCAAAAATACTCCTTGCAATAAATCCCATCATAGACACCCCTCAAAAATACTCCTTGCAATAAATCCTGCCATAGACACCCCTCAAAAATACTCCTTGGAATAAATCCCATCATAGACACCCCTCAACAATATTCCTTGGAATAAATCCTGGCATAGACACCCCTCAAAAATACTCCTCAGAATAAATCCTGGCATAGACACCCCTCAAAAATACTCCTTGCAATAAATCCCATCATAGACACCCCTCAAAAATACTCCTTGCAATAAATCCTGCCATAGACACCCCTCAAAAATACTCCTTGGAATAAATCCCATCATAGACACCCCTCAACAATATTCCTTGGAATAAATCCTGGCATAGACACCCCTCAAAAATACTCCTCAGAATAAATCCTGGCATAGACACCCCTCAAAAATACTCCTTGCAATAAATCCCATCATAGACACCCCTCAAAAATACTCCTTGCAATAAATCCTGGCATAGAAATCCCTCAAAAATATTCCTTGGAATAAATCCTGGCATAGACACCCCTCAAAAATACTCCTTGCAATAAATCCCATCATAGACACCCCTCAAAAATACACCTTGGAATAAATCCTGGTATAGACACCCCTCAAAAATACTCCTTGCAATAAATCCTGGCATAGACACCCCTCAAAAATACTCCTTGCAATAAATCCTGCCATTGACACCCCTCAAAAATACTCCTTGCAATAAATCCTGCCATAAACACCCCTCAAAAATACTCCTTGCAATAAATCCTGCCATAGACACCCCTCAAAAATACTCCTTGGAATAAATCCTGGCATAGACACCCCTCAAAAATACTCCTTGGAATAAATTCTGGCATAGATACCCCTCAAAAATACTCCTTGGAATAAACCCTGTCATAGACACCCCTCAAAAATACTCCTTGCAATAAATCCTGTCATAGACACCCCTCAAAAATACTCCTTGGAATAAATCCCATCATAGACACCCCTCAACAATATTCCTTGGAATAAATCCTGGCATAGACACCCTCAAAAATACTCCTCAGAATAAATCCTGGCATAGACACCCCTCAAAAATACTCCTTGCAATAAATCCCATCATAGACACCCCTCAAAAATACTCCTTGCAATAAATCCTGCCATAGACACCCCTCAAAAATACTCCTTGGAATAAATCCCATCATAGACACCCCTCAACAATATTCCTTGGAATAAATCCTGGCATAGACACCCCTCAAAAATACTCCTCAGAATAAATCCTGGCATAGACACCCCTCAAAAATACTCCTTGCAATAAATCCCATCATAGACACCCCTCAAAAATACTCCTTGCAATAAATCCTGGCATAGACATCCCTCAAAAATATTCCTTGGAATAAATCCTGGCATAGACACCCCTCAAAAATACTCCTTGTAATAAATCCCATCATAGACACCCCTCAAAAATACACCTTGGAATAAATCCTGGCATAGACACCCCTCAAAAATACTCCTTGCAATAAATCCTGCCATAGACACCCCTCAAAAATACTCCTTGCAATAAATCCTGCCATAGACACCCCTCAAAAATACTCCTTGCAATAAATCCTGCCATAGACACCCCTCAAAAATACTCCTTGCAATAAATCCTGCCATAGACACCCCTCAAAAATACTCCTTGGAATAAATCCTGTCATAGACATCCCTCAAAAATACTCCTTGGAATAAATCCCATCATAGACACCCCTCAACAATATTCCTTGGAATAAATCCCATCATAGACACCCCTCAAAAATACTCCTCAGAATAAATCCCATCATAGACACCCCTCAAAAATATTCCTTGGAATAAATCCTATCATAGACACCCCTCAAAAATACTCCTCAGAATAAATCCTGTCATAGACACCCCTCAAAAATACTCCTTGCAATAAATCCTGTCATAGACACCCCTCAAAAATACTCCTTGCAATAAATCCTGGCATAGACACCCCTCAAAAATATTCCTTGGAATAAATCCTGTCATAGACACCCCTCAAAAATACTCCTCAGAATAAATCCCATCATAGACACCCCTCAAAAATACTCCTTGCAATAAATCCTGTCATAGACACCCCTCAAAAATACTCCTTGGAATAAATCCCATCATAGACACCCCTCAAAAATACTCCTTGGAATAAATCCCGTCATAGACATCCCTCAAAACTCTCCTTGGGATAAATCTCGTCATAGACATCCCTCAAAAATATTCCTTGGAATAAATCCCATCATAGATACCCCTCAAAAATACTCCTTGGAATAAATCCTGGCATAGATACCCCTCAAAAATATTCCTTGGAATAAATCCTGTCATAGACACCCCTCAAAAATACTCCTTGGAATAAATCCTGGCATAGACACCCCTCAAAAATACTCCTTGGAATAAATCCTGGCATAGACACCCCTCAAAAATACTCCTTGGAATAAATCCTGGCATAGACACCCCTCAAAAAATACTCCTTGGAATAAATCCTGGCATAGACACCCCTCAAAAATACTCCTTGGAATAAATCCTGTCATAGACACCCCTCAAAAATATTCCTTGGAATAAATCCTGGCATAGACACCCCTCAAAAATACTCCTTGCAATAAATCCCATCATAGACACCCCTCAAAAATACACCTTGGAATAAATCCTGGCATAGACACCCCTCAAAAATACTCCTTGCAATAAATCCTGGCATAGACACCCCTCAAAAATACTCCTTGCAATAAATCCTGCCATAGACACCCCTCAAAAATACTCCTTGCAATAAATCCTGCCATAGACACCCCTCAAAAAATACTCCTTGCAATAAATCCTGCCATAGACACCCCTCAAAAATACTCCTTGCAATAAATCCTGCCATAGACACCCCTCAAAAATACTCCTTGGAATAAATCCTGTCATAGACATCCCTCAAAAATACTCCTTGGAATAAATCCCATCATAGACACCCCTCAAAAATATTCCTTGGAATAAATCCCATCATAGACACCCCTCAAAAATACTCCTCAGAATAAATCCCATCATAGACACCCCTCAAAAATATTCCTTGGAATAAATCCTATCATAGACACCCCTCAAAAATACTCCTCAGAATAAATCCTGTCATAGACACCCCTCAAAAATACTCCTTGCAATAAATCCTGTCATAGACACCCCTCAAAAATACTCCTTGCAATAAATCCTGGCATAGACACCCCTCAAAAATATTCCTTGGAATAAATCCTGTCATAGACACCCCTCAAAAATACTCCTCAGAATAAATCCCATCATAGACACCCCTCAAAAATACTCCTTGCAATAAATCCTGTCATAGACACCCCTCAAAAATACTCCTTGGAATAAATCCCATCATAGACACCCCTCAAAAATACTCCTTGGAATAAATCCCGTCATAGACATCCCTCAAAACTCTCCTTGGGATAAATCTCGTCATAGACATCCCTCAAAAATATTCCTTGGAATAAATCCCATCATAGATACCCCTCAAAAATACTCCTTGGAATAAATCCTGGCATAGATACCCCTCAAAAATATTCCTTGGAATAAATCCTGTCATAGACACCCCTCAAAAATACTCCTTGGAATAAATCCTGTCATAGACACCCCTCAAAAATACTCCTTGGAATAAATCCCATCATAGATACCCCTCAAAAATACTCCTTGGAATAAATCCTGGCATAGACACCCCTCAAAAATACTCCTTGGAATAAATCCTGTCATAGACACCCCTCAAAAATACTCCTTGGAATAAATCCCATCATAGACACCCCTCAAAAATACTCCTTGGAATAAATCCTGGCATAGACACCCCTCAAAAATACTCCTTGGAATAAATCCTGTCATAGACACCCCTCAAAAATACTCCTTGGAATAAATCCCATCATAGACACCCCTCAAGAATATTCCTTGGAATAAATCCTATCATAGACACCCCTCAAAAATACTCCTCAGAATAAATCCTGTCATAGACACCCCTCAAAAATACTCCTTGCAATAAATCCTGTCATAGACACCCCTCAAAAATACTCCTTGCAATAAATCCTGGCATAGACACCCCTCAAAAATATTCCTTGGAATAAATCCTGTCATAGACACCCCTCAAAAATACTCCTCAGAATAAATCCCATCATAGACACCCCTCAAAAATACTCCTTGCAATAAATCCTGTCATAGACACCCCTCAAAAATACTCCTTGGAATAAATCCCATCATAGACACCCCTCAAAAATACTCCTTGGAATAAATCCCGTCATAGACATCCCTCAAAACTCTCCTTGGGATAAATCTCGTCATAGACATCCCTCAAAAATATTCCTTGGAATAAATCCCATCATAGATACCCCTCAAAAATACTCCTTGGAATAAATCCTGGCATAGATACCCCTCAAAAATATTCCTTGGAATAAATCCTGTCATAGACACCCCTCAAAAATACTCCTTGGAATAAATCCTGGCATAGACACCCCTCAAAAATACTCCTTGGAATAAATCCTGGCATAGACACCCCTCAAAAATACTCCTTGGAATAAATCCTGGCATAGACACCCCTCAAAAAATACTCCTTGGAATAAATCCTGGCATAGACACCCATCAAAAATACTCCTTGGAATAAATCCTGTCATAGACACCCCTCAAAAATATTCCTTGGAATAAATCCTGGCATAGACACCCCTCAAAAATACTCCTTGCAATAAATCCCATCATAGACACCCCTCAAAAATACACCTTGGAATAAATCCTGGCATAGACACCCCTCAAAAATACTCCTTGCAATAAATCCTGGCATAGACACCCCTCAAAAATACTCCTTGCAATAAATCCTGCCATAGACACCCCTCAAAAATACTCCTTGCAATAAATCCTGCCATAGACACCCCTCAAAAATACTCCTTGCAATAAATCCTGCCATAGACACCCCTCAAAAATACTCCTTGCAATAAATCCTGCCATAGACACCCCTCAAAAATACTCCTTGGAATAAATCCTGTCATAGACATCCCTCAAAAATACTCCTTGGAATAAATCCCATCATAGACACCCCTCAAAAATATTCCTTGGAATAAATCCCATCATAGACACCCCTCAAAAATACTCCTCAGAATAAATCCCATCATAGACACCCCTCAAAAATATTCCTTGGAATAAATCCTATCATAGACACCCCTCAAAAATACTCCTCAGAATAAATCCTGTCATAGACACCCCTCAAAAATACTCCTTGCAATAAATCCTGTCATAGACACCCCTCAAAAATACTCCTTGCAATAAATCCTGGCATAGACACCCCTCAAAAATATTCCTTGGAATAAATCCTGTCATAGACACCCCTCAAAAATACTCCTCAGAATAAATCCCATCATAGACACCCCTCAAAAATACTCCTTGCAATAAATCCTGTCATAGACACCCCTCAAAAATACTCCTTGGAATAAATCCCATCATAGACACCCCTCAAAAATACTCCTTGGAATAAATCCCGTCATAGACATCCCTCAAAACTCTCCTTGGGATAAATCTCGTCATAGACATCCCTCAAAAATATTCCTTGGAATAAATCCCATCATAGATACCCCTCAAAAATACTCCTTGGAATAAATCCTGGCATAGATACCCCTCAAAAATATTCCTTGGAATAAATCCTGTCATAGACACCCCTCAAAAATACTCCTTGGAATAAATCCTGTCATAGACACCCCTCAAAAATACTCCTTGGAATAAATCCCATCATAGATACCCCTCAAAAATACTCCTTGGAATAAATCCTGGCATAGACACCCCTCAAAAATACTCCTTGGAATAAATCCTGTCATAGACACCCCTCAAAAATACTCCTTGGAATAAATCCCATCATAGACACCCCTCAAAAATACTCCTTGGAATAAATCCTGGCATAGACACCCCTCAAAAATACTCCTTGGAATAAATCCTGTCATAGACACCCCTCAAAAATACTCCTTGGAATAAATCCCATCATAGACACCCCTCAAAAATATTCCTTGGAATAAATCCCATCATAGATACCCCTCAAAAATACTCCTTGGAATAAATCCTGGCATAGACACCCCTCAAAAATACTCCTTGCAATAAATCCTGGCATAGACACCCCTCAAAAATACTCCTTGCAATAAATCCTGTCATAGACACCCCTCAAAAATACTCCTTGCAATAAATCCTGTCATAGACACCCCTCAAAAATACTCCTTGCAATAAATCCTGTCATAGACACCCCTCAAAAATACTCCTTGCAATAAATCCTGTCATAGACACCCCTCAAAAATACTCCCAGGAATAAATCCCGTCATAGACACCCCTCAAAAATACTCCTTGGAATAAATCGTGGCATAGACACCCCTCAAAAATACTCCTTGGAATAAATCCTGGCATAGACACCCCTCAAAAATACTCCTTGGAATAAATCCTGGCATAGACACCCCTCAAAAATACTCCCAGGAATAAATCCTGTCATAGACACCCCTCAAAAATACTCCTTGGAATAAATCCTGGCATAGACACCCCTCAAAAATACTCCTTGGAATAAATCCTGGCATAGACACCCCTCAAAAATACTCCCAGGAATAAATCCTGTCATAGACACCCCTCAAAAATACTCCTTGCAATAAATCCTGGTATAGACACCCCTCAAAAATACTCCTTGGAATAAATCCTGGCATAGACACCCCTCAAAAATACTCCTTGGAATAAATTCTGGCATAGATACCCCTCAAAAATACTCCTTGGAATAAACCCTGTCATAGACACCCCTCAAAAATACTCCTTGCAATAAATCCTGTCATAGACACCCCTCAAAAATACTCCTTGGAATAAATCCCATCATAGACACCCCTCAACAATATTCCTTGGAATAAATCCTGGCATAGACACCCTCAAAAATACTCCTCAGAATAAATCCTGGCATAGACACCCCTCAAAAATACTCCTTGGAATAAATCCCATCATAGACACCCCTCAAAAATACTCCTTGGAATAAATCCTGGCATAGACACCCCTCAAAAATACTCCTTGGAATAAATCCCATCATAGACACCCCTCAACAATATTCCTTGGAATAAATCCTGGCATAGACACCCCTCAAAAATACTCCTCAGAATAAATCCTGGCATAGACACCCCTCAAAAATACTCCTTGCAATAAATCCCATCATAGACACCCCTCAAAAATACTCCTTGCAATAAATCCTGGCATAGACATCCCTCAAAAATATTCCTTGGAATAAATCCTGGCATAGACACCCCTCAAAAATACTCCTTGCAATAAATCCCATCATAGACACCCCTCAAAAATACACCTTGGAATAAATCCTGGCATAGACACCCCTCAAAAATACTCCTTGCAATAAATCCTGGCATAGACACCCCTCAAAAATACTCCTTGCAATAAATCCTGCCATAGACACCCCTCAAAAATACTCCTTGCAATAAATCCTGCCATAGACACCCCTCAAAAATACTCCTTGCAATAAATCCTGCCATAGACACCCCTCAAAAATACTCCTTGCAATAAATCCTGCCATAGACACCCCTCAAAAATACTCCTTGGAATAAATCCTGTCATAGACATCCCTCAAAAATACTCCTTGGAATAAATCCCATCATAAACACCCCTCAAAAATATTCCTTGGAATAAATCCCATCATAGACACCCCTCAAAAATATTCCTTGGAATAAATCCTATCATAGACACCCCTCAAAAATACTCCTCAGAATAAATCCCATCATAGACACCCCTTAAAAATATTCCTTGGAATAAATCCTATCATAGACACCCCTCAAAAATACTCCTCAGAATAAATCCTGTCATAGACACCCCTCAAAAATACTCCTTGCAATAAATCCTGGCATAGACACCCCTCAAAAATATTCCTTGGAATAAATCCTGTCATAGACACCCCTCAAAAATACTCCTTGGAATAAATCCCATCATAGACACCCCTCAAAAATACTCCTTGCAATAAATCCTGTCATAGACACCCCTCAAAAATACTCCTTGGAATAAATCCCATCACAGACACCCCTCAAAAATACTCCTTGGAATAAATCCCGTCATAGACATCCCTCAAAACTCTCCTTGGGATAAATCTCGTCATAGACATCCCTCAAAAATATTCCTTGGAATAAATCCCATCATAGATACCCCTCAAAAATACTCCTTGGAATAAATCCTGGCATAGATACCCCTCAAAAATATTCCTTGGAATAAATCCTGTCATAGACACCCCTCAAAAATACTCCTTGGAATAAATCCTGGCATAGACACCCCTCAAAAATACTCCTTGGAATAAATCCTGGCATAGACACCCCTCAAAAATACTCCTTGGAATAAATCCTGGCATAGACACCCCTCAAAAAATACTCCTTGGAATAAATCCTGGCATAGACACCCCTCAAAAATACTCCTTGGAATAAATCCCATCATAGACACCCCTCAAAAATATTCCTTGGAATAAATCCCATCATAGATACCCCTCAAAAATACTCCTTGGAATAAATCCTGGCATAGACACCCCTCAAAAATACTCCTTGCAATAAATCCTGGCATAGACACCCCTCAAAAATACTCCTTGCAATAAATCCTGTCATAGACACCCCTCAAAAATACTCCTTGCAATAAATCCTGTCATAGACACCCTTCAAAAATACTCCTTGCAATAAATCCTGTCATAGACACCCCTCAAAAATACTCCTTGCAATAAATCCTGTCATAGACACCCCTCAAAAATACTCCCAGGAATAAATCCCGTCATAGACACCCCTCAAAAATACTCCTTGGAATAAATCCTGGCATAGACACCCCTCAAAAATACTCCTTGGAATAAATCCTGGCATAGACACCCCTCAAAAATACTCCTTGGAATAAATCCTGGCATAGACACCCCTCAAAAATACTCCCAGGAATAAATCCTGTCATAGACATCCCTCAAAAATACTCCTTGCAATAAATCCTGGTATAGACACCCCTCAAAAATACTCCTTGGAATAAATCCTGGCATAGACACCCCTCAAAAATACTCCTTGGAATAAATTCTGGCATAGATACCCCTCAAAAATACTCCTTGGAATAAACCCTGTCATAGACACCCCTCAAAAATACTCCTTGCAATAAATCCTGCCATAGACACCCCTCAAAAATACTCCTTGGAATAAATCCCATCATAGACACCCCTCAACAATATTCCTTGGAATAAATCCTGGCATAGACACCCTCAAAAATACTCCTCAGAATAAATCCTGGCATAGACACCCCTCAAAAATACTCCTTGCAATAAATCCCATCATAGACACCCCTCAAAAATACTCCTTGCAATAAATCCTGCCATAGACACCCCTCAAAAATACTCCTCAGAATAAATCCTGGCATAGACACCCCTCAAAAATACTCCTTGCAATAAATCCCATCATAGACACCCCTCAAAAATACTCCTTGCAATAAATCCTGGCATAGACATCCCTCAAAAATATTCCTTGGAATAAATCCTGGCATAGACACCCCTCAAAAATACTCCTTGCAATAAATCCCATCATAGACACCCCTCAAAAATACACCTTGGAATAAATCCTGGCATAGACACCCCTCAAAAATACTCCTTGCAATAAATCCTGGCATAGACACCCCTCAAAAATACTCCTTGCAATAAATCCTGCCATAGACACCCCTCAAAAATACTCCTTGCAATAAATCCTGCCATAGACACCCCTCAAAAATACTCCTTGGAATAAATCCTGTCATAGGCACCCCTCAAAAATACTCCTTGGAATAAATTCTGGCATAGATACCCCTCAAAAATACTCCTTGCAATAAATCCTGTCATAGGCACCCCTCAAAAATACTCCTTGCAATAAATCCTGTCATAGACACCCCTCAAAAATACTCCTTGGAATAAATCCTGGCATAGACACCCCTCAAAAATACTCCTTGCAATAAATCCCATCATAGACACCCCTCAAAAATACACCTTGGAATAAATCCTGGCATAGACACCCTTCAAAAATACTCCTTGCAATAAATCCTGGCATAGACACCCTCAAAAATATTCATTGGTATAAATCCCGTCATAGACACCCCTCAAAAATATTCCTTGGAATAAATCCTGGCATAGACACCCCTCAAAAATACTCCTCAGAATAAATCCCATCATAGACACCCCTCAAAAATACTCCTTGCAATAAATCCTGTCATAGACACCCCTCAAAAATACTCCTTGGAATAAATCCCATCATAGACACCCCTCAAAAATACTCCTTGGAATAAATCCCGTCATAGACATCCCTCAAAACTCTCCTTGGGATAAATCTCGTCATAGACATCCCTCAAAAATATTCCTTGGAATAAATCCCATCATAGATACCCCTCAAAAATACTCCTTGGAATAAATCCTGGCATAGATACCCCTCAAAAATATTCCTTGGAATAAATCCTGTCATAGACACCCCTCAAAAATACTCCTTGGAATAAATCCTGGCATAGACACCCCTCAAAAATACTCCTTGGAATAAATCCTGGCATAGACACCCCTCAAAAATACTCCTTGGAATAAATCCTGGCATAGACACCCCTCAAAAAATACTCCTTGGAATAAATCCTGGCATAGACACCCCTCAAAAATACTCCTTGGAATAAATCCTGTCATAGACACCCCTCAAAAATACTCCTTGGAATAAATCCCATCATAGATACCCCTCAAAAATACTCCTTGGAATAAATCCTGGCATAGACACCCCTCAAAAATACTCCTTGGAATAAATCCTGTCATAGACACCCCTCAAAAATACTCCTTGGAATAAATCCCATCATAGACACCCCTCAAAAAATACTCCTTGGAATAAATCCTGGCATAGACACCCCTCAAAAATACTCCTTGGAATAAATCCTGTCATAGACACCCCTCAAAAATACTCCTTGGAATAAATCCCATCATAGACACCCCTCAAAAATATTCCTTGGAATAAATCCCATCATAGATACCCCTCAAAAATACTCCTTGGAATAAATCCTGGCATAGACACCCCTCAAAAATACTCCTTGCAATAAATCCTGGCATAGACACCCCTCAAAAATACTCCTTGCAATAAATCCTGTCATAGACACCCCTCAAAAATACTCCTTGCAATAAATCATGTCATAGACACCCCTCAAAAATACTCCTTGCAATAAATCCTGTCATAGACACCCCTCAAAAATACTCCTTGCAATAAATCCTGTCATAGACACCCCTCAAAAATACTCCCAGGAATAAATCCCGTCATAGACACCCCTCAAAAATACTCCTTGGAATAAATCCTGGCATAGACACCCCTCAAAAATACTCCTTGGAATAAATCCTGGCATAGACACCCCTCAAAAATACTCCTTGGAATAAATCCTGGCATAGACACCCCTCAAAAATACTCCCAGGAATAAATCCTGTCATAGACACCCCTCAAAAATACTCCTTGGAATAAATCCTGGCATAGACACCCCTCAAAAATACTCCTTGGAATAAATCCTGGCATAGACACCCCTCAAAAATACTCCCAGGAATAAATCCTGTCATAGACACCCCTCAAAAATACTCCTTGCAATAAATCCTGGTATAGACACCCCTCAAAAATACTCCTTGGAATAAATCCTGGCATAGACACCCCTCAAAAATACTCCTTGGAATAAATTCTGGCATAGATACCCCTCAAAAATACTCCTTGGAATAAACCCTGTCATAGACACCCCTCAAAAATACTCCTTGCAATAAATCCTGTCATAGACACCCCTCAAAAATACTCCTTGGAATAAATCCCATCATAGACACCCCTCAACAATATTCCTTGGAATAAATCCTGGCATAGACACCCTCAAAAATACTCCTCAGAATAAATCCTGGCATAGACACCCCTCAAAAATACTCCTTGCAATAAATCCCATCATAGACACCCCTCAAAAATACTCCTTGCAATAAATCCTGCCATAGACACCCCTCAAAAATACTCCTTGGAATAAATCCCATCATAGACACCCCTCAACAATATTCCTTGGAATAAATCCTGGCATAGACACCCCTCAAAAATACTCCTTGCAATAAATCCTGGCATAGACATCCCTCAAAAATATTCCTTGGAATAAATCCTGGCATAGACACCCCTCAAAAATACTCCTTGCAATAAATCCCATCATAGACACCCCTCAAAAATACACCTTGGAATAAATCCTGGCATAGACACCCCTCAAAAATACTCCTTGTAATAAATCCTGGCATAGACACCCCTCAAAAATACTCCTTGCAATAAATCCTGCCATAGACACCCCTCAAAAATACTCCTTGCAATAAATCCTGCCATAGACACCCCTCAAAAATACTCCTTGCAATAAATCCTGCCATAGACACCCCTCAAAAATACTCCTTGCAATAAATCCTGCCATAGACACCCCTCAAAAATACTCCTTGGAATAAATCCTGTCATAGACATCCCTCAAAAATACTCCTTGGAATAAATCCCATCATAGACACCCCTCAAAAATATTCCTTGGAATAAATCCCATCATAGACACCCCTCAAAAATATTCCTTGGAATAAATCCTATCATAGACACCCCTCAAAAATACTCCTCAGAATAAATCCCATCATAGACACCCCTCAAAAATATTCCTTGGAATAAATCCTATCATAGACACCCCTCAAAAATACTCCTCAGAATAAATCCTGTCATAGACACCCCTCAAAAATACTCCTTGCAATAAATCCTGGCATAGACACCCCTCAAAAATATTCCTTGGAATAAATCCTGTCATAGACACCCCTCAAAAATACTCCTTGGAATAAATCCCATCATAGACACCCCTCAAAAATACTCCTTGCAATAAATCCTGTCATAGACACCCCTCAAAAATACTCCTTGGAATAAATCCCATCATAGACACCCCTCAAAAATACTCCTTGGAATAAATCCCGTCATAGACATCCCTCAAAACTCTCCTTGGGATAAATCTCGTCATAGACATCCCTCAAAAATATTCCTTGGAATAAATCCCATCATAGATACCCCTCAAAAATACTCCTTGGAATAAATCCTGGCATAGATACCCCTCAAAAATATTCCTTGGAATAAATCCTGTCATAGACACCCCTCAAAAATACTCCTTGGAATAAATCCTGGCATAGACACCCCTCAAAAATACTCCTTGCAATAAATCCTGGCATAGACACCCCTCAAAAATACTCCTTGGAATAAATCCTGGCATAGACACCCCTCAAAAAATACTCCTTGGAATAAATCCTGGCATAGACACCCCTCAAAAATACTCCTTGGAATAAATCCCATCATAGACACCCCTCAAAAATATTCCTTGGAATAAATCCCATCATAGATACCCCTCAAAAATACTCCTTGGAATAACTCCTGGCATAGACACCCCTCAAAAATACTCCTTGCAATAAATCCTGGCATAGACACCCCTCAAAAATACTCCTTGCAATAAATCCTGTCATAGACACCCCTCAAAAATACTCCTTGCAATAAATCCTGTCATAGACACCCCTCAAAAATACTCCTTGCAATAAATCCTGTCATAGACACCCCTCAAAAATACTCCTTGCAATAAATCCTGTCATAGACACCCCTCAAAAATACTCCCAGGAATAAATCCCGTCATAGACACCCCTAAAAAATACTCCTTGGAATAAATCCTGGCATAGACACCCCTCAAAAATACTCCTTGGAATAAATCCTGGCATAGACACCCCTCAAAAATACTCCTTGGAATAAATCCTGGCATAGACACCCCTCAAAAATACTCCCAGGAATAAATCCTGTCATAGACACCCCTCAAAAATACTCCTTGCAATAAATCCTGGTATAGACACCCCTCAAAAATACTCCTTGGAATAAATCCTGGCATAGACACCCCTCAAAAATACTCCTTGGAATAAATTCTGGCATAGATACCCCTCAAAAATACTCCTTGGAATAAACCCTGTCATAGACACCCCTCAAAAATACTCCTTGCAATAAATCCCATCATAGACACCCCTCAAAAATACTCCTTGCAATAAATCCTGGCATAGAAATCCCTCAAAAATATTCCTTGGAATAAATCCTGGCATAGACACCCCTCAAAAATACTCCTTGCAATAAATCCCATCATAGACACCCCTCAAAAATACACCTTGGAATAAATCCTGGTATAGACACCCCTCAAAAATACTCCTTGCAATAAATCCTGGCATAGACACCCCTCAAAAATACTCCTTGCAATAAATCCTGCCATTGACACCCCTCAAAAATACTCCTTGCAATAAATCCTGCCATAAACACCCCTCAAAAATACTCCTTGCAATAAATCCTGCCATAGACACCCCTCAAAAATACTCCTTGGAATAAATCCTGGCATAGACACCCCTCAAAAATACTCCTTGGAATAAATTCTGGCATAGATACCCCTCAAAAATACTCCTTGGAATAAACCCTGTCATAGACACCCCTCAAAAATACTCCTTGCAATAAATCCTGTCATAGACACCCCTCAAAAATACTCCTTGGAATAAATCCCATCATAGACACCCCTCAACAATATTCCTTGGAATAAATCCTGGCATAGACACCCTCAAAAATACTCCTCAGAATAAATCCTGGCATAGACACCCCTCAAAAATACTCCTTGCAATAAATCCCATCATAGACACCCCTCAAAAATACTCCTTGCAATAAATCCTGCCATAGACACCCCTCAAAAATACTCCTTGGAATAAATCCCATCATAGACACCCCTCAACAATATTCCTTGGAATAAATCCTGGCATAGACACCCCTCAAAAATACTCCTCAGAATAAATCCTGGCATAGACACCCCTCAAAAATACTCCTTGCAATAAATCCCATCATAGACACCCCTCAAAAATACTCCTTGCAATAAATCCTGGCATAGACATCCCTCAAAAATATTCCTTGGAATAAATCCTGGCATAGACACCCCTCAAAAATACTCCTTGTAATAAATCCCATCATAGACACCCCTCAAAAATACACCTTGGAATAAATCCTGGCATAGACACCCCTCAAAAATACTCCTTGCAATAAATCCTGCCATAGACACCCCTCAAAAATACTCCTTGCAATAAATCCTGCCATAGACACCCCTCAAAAATACTCCTTGCAATAAATCCTGCCATAGACACCCCTCAAAAATACTCCTTGCAATAAATCCTGCCATAGACACCCCTCAAAAATACTCCTTGGAATAAATCCTGTCATAGACATCCCTCAAAAATACTCCTTGGAATAAATCCCATCATAGACACCCCTCAACAATATTCCTTGGAATAAATCCCATCATAGACACCCCTCAAAAATACTCCTCAGAATAAATCCCATCATAGACACCCCTCAAAAATATTCCTTGGAATAAATCCTATCATAGACACCCCTCAAAAATACTCCTCAGAATAAATCCTGTCATAGACACCCCTCAAAAATACTCCTTGCAATAAATCCTGTCATAGACACCCCTCAAAAATACTCCTTGCAATAAATCCTGGCATAGACACCCCTCAAAAATATTCCTTGGAATAAATCCTGTCATAGACACCCCTCAAAAATACTCCTCAGAATAAATCCCATCATAGACACCCCTCAAAAATACTCCTTGCAATAAATCCTGTCATAGACACCCCTCAAAAATACTCCTTGGAATAAATCCCATCATAGACACCCCTCAAAAATACTCCTTGGAATAAATCCCGTCATAGACATCCCTCAAAACTCTCCTTGGGATAAATCTCGTCATAGACATCCCTCAAAAATATTCCTTGGAATAAATCCCATCATAGATACCCCTCAAAAATACTCCTTGGAATAAATCCTGGCATAGATACCCCTCAAAAATATTCCTTGGAATAAATCCTGTCATAGACACCCCTCAAAAATACTCCTTGGAATAAATCCTGGCATAGACACCCCTCAAAAATACTCCTTGGAATAAATCCTGGCATAGACACCCCTCAAAAATACTCCTTGGAATAAATCCTGGCATAGACACCCCTCAAAAAATACTCCTTGGAATAAATCCTGGCATAGACACCCCTCAAAAATACTCCTTGGAATAAATCCTGTCATAGACACCCCTCAAAAATATTCCTTGGAATAAATCCTGGCATAGACACCCCTCAAAAATACTCCTTGCAATAAATCCCATCATAGACACCCCTCAAAAATACACCTTGGAATAAATCCTGGCATAGACACCCCTCAAAAATACTCCTTGCAATAAATCCTGGCATAGACACCCCTCAAAAATACTCCTTGCAATAAATCCTGCCATAGACACCCCTCAAAAATACTCCTTGCAATAAATCCTGCCATAGACACCCCTCAAAAAATACTCCTTGCAATAAATCCTGCCATAGACACCCCTCAAAAATACTCCTTGCAATAAATCCTGCCATAGACACCCCTCAAAAATACTCCTTGGAATAAATCCTGTCATAGACATCCCTCAAAAATACTCCTTGGAATAAATCCCATCATAGACACCCCTCAAAAATATTCCTTGGAATAAATCCCATCATAGACACCCCTCAAAAATACTCCTCAGAATAAATCCCATCATAGACACCCCTCAAAAATATTCCTTGGAATAAATCCTATCATAGACACCCCTCAAAAATACTCCTCAGAATAAATCCTGTCATAGACACCCCTCAAAAATACTCCTTGCAATAAATCCTGTCATAGACACCCCTCAAAAATACTCCTTGCAATAAATCCTGGCATAGACACCCCTCAAAAATATTCCTTGGAATAAATCCTGTCATAGACACCCCTCAAAAATACTCCTCAGAATAAATCCCATCATAGACACCCCTCAAAAATACTCCTTGCAATAAATCCTGTCATAGACACCCCTCAAAAATACTCCTTGGAATAAATCCCATCATAGACACCCCTCAAAAATACTCCTTGGAATAAATCCCGTCATAGACATCCCTCAAAACTCTCCTTGGGATAAATCTCGTCATAGACATCCCTCAAAAATATTCCTTGGAATAAATCCCATCATAGATACCCCTCAAAAATACTCCTTGGAATAAATCCTGGCATAGATACCCCTCAAAAATATTCCTTGGAATAAATCCTGTCATAGACACCCCTCAAAAATACTCCTTGGAATAAATCCTGTCATAGACACCCCTCAAAAATACTCCTTGGAATAAATCCCATCATAGATACCCCTCAAAAATACTCCTTGGAATAAATCCTGGCATAGACACCCCTCAAAAATACTCCTTGGAATAAATCCTGTCATAGACACCCCTCAAAAATACTCCTTGGAATAAATCCCATCATAGACACCCCTCAAAAATACTCCTTGGAATAAATCCTGGCATAGACACCCCTCAAAAATACTCCTTGGAATAAATCCTGTCATAGACACCCCTCAAAAATACTCCTTGGAATAAATCCCATCATAGACACCCCTCAAGAATATTCCTTGGAATAAATCCTATCATAGACACCCCTCAAAAATACTCCTCAGAATAAATCCTGTCATAGACACCCCTCAAAAATACTCCTTGCAATAAATCCTGTCATAGACACCCCTCAAAAATACTCCTTGCAATAAATCCTGGCATAGACACCCCTCAAAAATATTCCTTGGAATAAATCCTGTCATAGACACCCCTCAAAAATACTCCTCAGAATAAATCCCATCATAGACACCCCTCAAAAATACTCCTTGCAATAAATCCTGTCATAGACACCCCTCAAAAATACTCCTTGGAATAAATCCCATCATAGACACCCCTCAAAAATACTCCTTGGAATAAATCCCGTCATAGACATCCCTCAAAACTCTCCTTGGGATAAATCTCGTCATAGACATCCCTCAAAAATATTCCTTGGAATAAATCCCATCATAGATACCCCTCAAAAATACTCCTTGGAATAAATCCTGGCATAGATACCCCTCAAAAATATTCCTTGGAATAAATCCTGTCATAGACACCCCTCAAAAATACTCCTTGGAATAAATCCTGGCATAGACACCCCTCAAAAATACTCCTTGGAATAAATCCTGGCATAGACACCCCTCAAAAATACTCCTTGGAATAAATCCTGGCATAGACACCCCTCAAAAAATACTCCTTGGAATAAATCCTGGCATAGACACCCATCAAAAATACTCCTTGGAATAAATCCTGTCATAGACACCCCTCAAAAATATTCCTTGGAATAAATCCTGGCATAGACACCCCTCAAAAATACTCCTTGCAATAAATCCCATCATAGACACCCCTCAAAAATACACCTTGGAATAAATCCTGGCATAGACACCCCTCAAAAATACTCCTTGCAATAAATCCTGGCATAGACACCCCTCAAAAATACTCCTTGCAATAAATCCTGCCATAGACACCCCTCAAAAATACTCCTTGCAATAAATCCTGCCATAGACACCCCTCAAAAATACTCCTTGCAATAAATCCTGCCATAGACACCCCTCAAAAATACTCCTTGCAATAAATCCTGCCATAGACACCCCTCAAAAATACTCCTTGGAATAAATCCTGTCATAGACATCCCTCAAAAATACTCCTTGGAATAAATCCCATCATAGACACCCCTCAAAAATATTCCTTGGAATAAATCCCATCATAGACACCCCTCAAAAATACTCCTCAGAATAAATCCCATCATAGACACCCCTCAAAAATATTCCTTGGAATAAATCCTATCATAGACACCCCTCAAAAATACTCCTCAGAATAAATCCTGTCATAGACACCCCTCAAAAATACTCCTTGCAATAAATCCTGTCATAGACACCCCTCAAAAATACTCCTTGCAATAAATCCTGGCATAGACACCCCTCAAAAATATTCCTTGGAATAAATCCTGTCATAGACACCCCTCAAAAATACTCCTCAGAATAAATCCCATCATAGACACCCCTCAAAAATACTCCTTGCAATAAATCCTGTCATAGACACCCCTCAAAAATACTCCTTGGAATAAATCCCATCATAGACACCCCTCAAAAATACTCCTTGGAATAAATCCCGTCATAGACATCCCTCAAAACTCTCCTTGGGATAAATCTCGTCATAGACATCCCTCAAAAATATTCCTTGGAATAAATCCCATCATAGATACCCCTCAAAAATACTCCTTGGAATAAATCCTGGCATAGATACCCCTCAAAAATATTCCTTGGAATAAATCCTGTCATAGACACCCCTCAAAAATACTCCTTGGAATAAATCCTGTCATAGACACCCCTCAAAAATACTCCTTGGAATAAATCCCATCATAGATACCCCTCAAAAATACTCCTTGGAATAAATCCTGGCATAGACACCCCTCAAAAATACTCCTTGGAATAAATCCTGTCATAGACACCCCTCAAAAATACTCCTTGGAATAAATCCCATCATAGACACCCCTCAAAAATACTCCTTGGAATAAATCCTGGCATAGACACCCCTCAAAAATACTCCTTGGAATAAATCCTGTCATAGACACCCCTCAAAAATACTCCTTGGAATAAATCCCATCATAGACACCCCTCAAAAATATTCCTTGGAATAAATCCCATCATAGATACCCCTCAAAAATACTCCTTGGAATAAATCCTGGCATAGACACCCCTCAAAAATACTCCTTGCAATAAATCCTGGCATAGACACCCCTCAAAAATACTCCTTGCAATAAATCCTGTCATAGACACCCCTCAAAAATACTCCTTGCAATAAATCCTGTCATAGACACCCCTCAAAAATACTCCTTGCAATAAATCCTGTCATAGACACCCCTCAAAAATACTCCTTGCAATAAATCCTGTCATAGACACCCCTCAAAAATACTCCCAGGAATAAATCCCGTCATAGACACCCCTCAAAAATACTCCTTGGAATAAATCGTGGCATAGACACCCCTCAAAAATACTCCTTGGAATAAATCCTGGCATAGACACCCCTCAAAAATACTCCTTGGAATAAATCCTGGCATAGACACCCCTCAAAAATACTCCCAGGAATAAATCCTGTCATAGACACCCCTCAAAAATACTCCTTGGAATAAATCCTGGCATAGACACCCCTCAAAAATACTCCTTGGAATAAATCCTGGCATAGACACCCCTCAAAAATACTCCCAGGAATAAATCCTGTCATAGACACCCCTCAAAAATACTCCTTGCAATAAATCCTGGTATAGACACCCCTCAAAAATACTCCTTGGAATAAATCCTGGCATAGACACCCCTCAAAAATACTCCTTGGAATAAATTCTGGCATAGATACCCCTCAAAAATACTCCTTGGAATAAACCCTGTCATAGACACCCCTCAAAAATACTCCTTGCAATAAATCCTGTCATAGACACCCCTCAAAAATACTCCTTGGAATAAATCCCATCATAGACACCCCTCAACAATATTCCTTGGAATAAATCCTGGCATAGACACCCTCAAAAATACTCCTCAGAATAAATCCTGGCATAGACACCCCTCAAAAATACTCCTTGGAATAAATCCCATCATAGACACCCCTCAAAAATACTCCTTGGAATAAATCCTGGCATAGACACCCCTCAAAAATACTCCTTGGAATAAATCCCATCATAGACACCCCTCAACAATATTCCTTGGAATAAATCCTGGCATAGACACCCCTCAAAAATACTCCTCAGAATAAATCCTGGCATAGACACCCCTCAAAAATACTCCTTGCAATAAATCCCATCATAGACACCCCTCAAAAATACTCCTTGCAATAAATCCTGGCATAGACATCCCTCAAAAATATTCCTTGGAATAAATCCTGGCATAGACACCCCTCAAAAATACTCCTTGCAATAAATCCCATCATAGACACCCCTCAAAAATACACCTTGGAATAAATCCTGGCATAGACACCCCTCAAAAATACTCCTTGCAATAAATCCTGGCATAGACACCCCTCAAAAATACTCCTTGCAATAAATCCTGCCATAGACACCCCTCAAAAATACTCCTTGCAATAAATCCTGCCATAGACACCCCTCAAAAATACTCCTTGCAATAAATCCTGCCATAGACACCCCTCAAAAATACTCCTTGCAATAAATCCTGCCATAGACACCCCTCAAAAATACTCCTTGGAATAAATCCTGTCATAGACATCCCTCAAAAATACTCCTTGGAATAAATCCCATCATAAACACCCCTCAAAAATATTCCTTGGAATAAATCCCATCATAGACACCCCTCAAAAATATTCCTTGGAATAAATCCTATCATAGACACCCCTCAAAAATACTCCTCAGAATAAATCCCATCATAGACACCCCTTAAAAATATTCCTTGGAATAAATCCTATCATAGACACCCCTCAAAAATACTCCTCAGAATAAATCCTGTCATAGACACCCCTCAAAAATACTCCTTGCAATAAATCCTGGCATAGACACCCCTCAAAAATATTCCTTGGAATAAATCCTGTCATAGACACCCCTCAAAAATACTCCTTGGAATAAATCCCATCATAGACACCCCTCAAAAATACTCCTTGCAATAAATCCTGTCATAGACACCCCTCAAAAATACTCCTTGGAATAAATCCCATCACAGACACCCCTCAAAAATACTCCTTGGAATAAATCCCGTCATAGACATCCCTCAAAACTCTCCTTGGGATAAATCTCGTCATAGACATCCCTCAAAAATATTCCTTGGAATAAATCCCATCATAGATACCCCTCAAAAATACTCCTTGGAATAAATCCTGGCATAGATACCCCTCAAAAATATTCCTTGGAATAAATCCTGTCATAGACACCCCTCAAAAATACTCCTTGGAATAAATCCTGGCATAGACACCCCTCAAAAATACTCCTTGGAATAAATCCTGGCATAGACACCCCTCAAAAATACTCCTTGGAATAAATCCTGGCATAGACACCCCTCAAAAAATACTCCTTGGAATAAATCCTGGCATAGACACCCCTCAAAAATACTCCTTGGAATAAATCCCATCATAGACACCCCTCAAAAATATTCCTTGGAATAAATCCCATCATAGATACCCCTCAAAAATACTCCTTGGAATAAATCCTGGCATAGACACCCCTCAAAAATACTCCTTGCAATAAATCCTGGCATAGACACCCCTCAAAAATACTCCTTGCAATAAATCCTGTCATAGACACCCCTCAAAAATACTCCTTGCAATAAATCCTGTCATAGACACCCTTCAAAAATACTCCTTGCAATAAATCCTGTCATAGACACCCCTCAAAAATACTCCTTGCAATAAATCCTGTCATAGACACCCCTCAAAAATACTCCCAGGAATAAATCCCGTCATAGACACCCCTCAAAAATACTCCTTGGAATAAATCCTGGCATAGACACCCCTCAAAAATACTCCTTGGAATAAATCCTGGCATAGACACCCCTCAAAAATACTCCTTGGAATAAATCCTGGCATAGACACCCCTCAAAAATACTCCCAGGAATAAATCCTGTCATAGACATCCCTCAAAAATACTCCTTGCAATAAATCCTGGTATAGACACCCCTCAAAAATACTCCTTGGAATAAATCCTGGCATAGACACCCCTCAAAAATACTCCTTGGAATAAATTCTGGCATAGATACCCCTCAAAAATACTCCTTGGAATAAACCCTGTCATAGACACCCCTCAAAAATACTCCTTGCAATAAATCCTGCCATAGACACCCCTCAAAAATACTCCTTGGAATAAATCCCATCATAGACACCCCTCAACAATATTCCTTGGAATAAATCCTGGCATAGACACCCTCAAAAATACTCCTCAGAATAAATCCTGGCATAGACACCCCTCAAAAATACTCCTTGCAATAAATCCCATCATAGACACCCCTCAAAAATACTCCTTGCAATAAATCCTGCCATAGACACCCCTCAAAAATACTCCTCAGAATAAATCCTGGCATAGACACCCCTCAAAAATACTCCTTGCAATAAATCCCATCATAGACACCCCTCAAAAATACTCCTTGCAATAAATCCTGGCATAGACATCCCTCAAAAATATTCCTTGGAATAAATCCTGGCATAGACACCCCTCAAAAATACTCCTTGCAATAAATCCCATCATAGACACCCCTCAAAAATACACCTTGGAATAAATCCTGGCATAGACACCCCTCAAAAATACTCCTTGCAATAAATCCTGGCATAGACACCCCTCAAAAATACTCCTTGCAATAAATCCTGCCATAGACACCCCTCAAAAATACTCCTTGCAATAAATCCTGCCATAGACACCCCTCAAAAATACTCCTTGGAATAAATCCTGTCATAGGCACCCCTCAAAAATACTCCTTGGAATAAATTCTGGCATAGATACCCCTCAAAAATACTCCTTGCAATAAATCCTGTCATAGGCACCCCTCAAAAATACTCCTTGCAATAAATCCTGTCATAGACACCCCTCAAAAATACTCCTTGGAATAAATCCTGGCATAGACACCCCTCAAAAATACTCCTTGCAATAAATCCCATCATAGACACCCCTCAAAAATACACCTTGGAATAAATCCTGGCATAGACACCCTTCAAAAATACTCCTTGCAATAAATCCTGGCATAGACACCCTCAAAAATATTCATTGGTATAAATCCCGTCATAGACACCCCTCAAAAATATTCCTTGGAATAAATCCTGGCATAGACACCCCTCAAAAATACTCCTCAGAATAAATCCCATCATAGACACCCCTCAAAAATACTCCTTGCAATAAATCCTGTCATAGACACCCCTCAAAAATACTCCTTGGAATAAATCCCATCATAGACACCCCTCAAAAATACTCCTTGGAATAAATCCCGTCATAGACATCCCTCAAAACTCTCCTTGGGATAAATCTCGTCATAGACATCCCTCAAAAATATTCCTTGGAATAAATCCCATCATAGATACCCCTCAAAAATACTCCTTGGAATAAATCCTGGCATAGATACCCCTCAAAAATATTCCTTGGAATAAATCCTGTCATAGACACCCCTCAAAAATACTCCTTGGAATAAATCCTGGCATAGACACCCCTCAAAAATACTCCTTGGAATAAATCCTGGCATAGACACCCCTCAAAAATACTCCTTGGAATAAATCCTGGCATAGACACCCCTCAAAAAATACTCCTTGGAATAAATCCTGGCATAGACACCCCTCAAAAATACTCCTTGGAATAAATCCTGTCATAGACACCCCTCAAAAATACTCCTTGGAATAAATCCCATCATAGATACCCCTCAAAAATACTCCTTGGAATAAATCCTGGCATAGACACCCCTCAAAAATACTCCTTGGAATAAATCCTGTCATAGACACCCCTCAAAAATACTCCTTGGAATAAATCCCATCATAGACACCCCTCAAAAAATACTCCTTGGAATAAATCCTGGCATAGACACCCCTCAAAAATACTCCTTGGAATAAATCCTGTCATAGACACCCCTCAAAAATACTCCTTGGAATAAATCCCATCATAGACACCCCTCAAAAATATTCCTTGGAATAAATCCCATCATAGATACCCCTCAAAAATACTCCTTGGAATAAATCCTGGCATAGACACCCCTCAAAAATACTCCTTGCAATAAATCCTGGCATAGACACCCCTCAAAAATACTCCTTGCAATAAATCCTGTCATAGACACCCCTCAAAAATACTCCTTGCAATAAATCATGTCATAGACACCCCTCAAAAATACTCCTTGCAATAAATCCTGTCATAGACACCCCTCAAAAATACTCCTTGCAATAAATCCTGTCATAGACACCCCTCAAAAATACTCCCAGGAATAAATCCCGTCATAGACACCCCTCAAAAATACTCCTTGGAATAAATCCTGGCATAGACACCCCTCAAAAATACTCCTTGGAATAAATCCTGGCATAGACACCCCTCAAAAATACTCCTTGGAATAAATCCTGGCATAGACACCCCTCAAAAATACTCCCAGGAATAAATCCTGTCATAGACACCCCTCAAAAATACTCCTTGGAATAAATCCTGGCATAGACACCCCTCAAAAATACTCCTTGGAATAAATCCTGGCATAGACACCCCTCAAAAATACTCCCAGGAATAAATCCTGTCATAGACACCCCTCAAAAATACTCCTTGCAATAAATCCTGGTATAGACACCCCTCAAAAATACTCCTTGGAATAAATCCTGGCATAGACACCCCTCAAAAATACTCCTTGGAATAAATTCTGGCATAGATACCCCTCAAAAATACTCCTTGGAATAAACCCTGTCATAGACACCCCTCAAAAATACTCCTTGCAATAAATCCTGTCATAGACACCCCTCAAAAATACTCCTTGGAATAAATCCCATCATAGACACCCCTCAACAATATTCCTTGGAATAAATCCTGGCATAGACACCCTCAAAAATACTCCTCAGAATAAATCCTGGCATAGACACCCCTCAAAAATACTCCTTGCAATAAATCCCATCATAGACACCCCTCAAAAATACTCCTTGCAATAAATCCTGCCATAGACACCCCTCAAAAATACTCCTTGGAATAAATCCCATCATAGACACCCCTCAACAATATTCCTTGGAATAAATCCTGGCATAGACACCCCTCAAAAATACTCCTTGCAATAAATCCTGGCATAGACATCCCTCAAAAATATTCCTTGGAATAAATCCTGGCATAGACACCCCTCAAAAATACTCCTTGCAATAAATCCCATCATAGACACCCCTCAAAAATACACCTTGGAATAAATCCTGGCATAGACACCCCTCAAAAATACTCCTTGTAATAAATCCTGGCATAGACACCCCTCAAAAATACTCCTTGCAATAAATCCTGCCATAGACACCCCTCAAAAATACTCCTTGCAATAAATCCTGCCATAGACACCCCTCAAAAATACTCCTTGCAATAAATCCTGCCATAGACACCCCTCAAAAATACTCCTTGCAATAAATCCTGCCATAGACACCCCTCAAAAATACTCCTTGGAATAAATCCTGTCATAGACATCCCTCAAAAATACTCCTTGGAATAAATCCCATCATAGACACCCCTCAAAAATATTCCTTGGAATAAATCCCATCATAGACACCCCTCAAAAATATTCCTTGGAATAAATCCTATCATAGACACCCCTCAAAAATACTCCTCAGAATAAATCCCATCATAGACACCCCTCAAAAATATTCCTTGGAATAAATCCTATCATAGACACCCCTCAAAAATACTCCTCAGAATAAATCCTGTCATAGACACCCCTCAAAAATACTCCTTGCAATAAATCCTGGCATAGACACCCCTCAAAAATATTCCTTGGAATAAATCCTGTCATAGACACCCCTCAAAAATACTCCTTGGAATAAATCCCATCATAGACACCCCTCAAAAATACTCCTTGCAATAAATCCTGTCATAGACACCCCTCAAAAATACTCCTTGGAATAAATCCCATCATAGACACCCCTCAAAAATACTCCTTGGAATAAATCCCGTCATAGACATCCCTCAAAACTCTCCTTGGGATAAATCTCGTCATAGACATCCCTCAAAAATATTCCTTGGAATAAATCCCATCATAGATACCCCTCAAAAATACTCCTTGGAATAAATCCTGGCATAGATACCCCTCAAAAATATTCCTTGGAATAAATCCTGTCATAGACACCCCTCAAAAATACTCCTTGGAATAAATCCTGGCATAGACACCCCTCAAAAATACTCCTTGCAATAAATCCTGGCATAGACACCCCTCAAAAATACTCCTTGGAATAAATCCTGGCATAGACACCCCTCAAAAAATACTCCTTGGAATAAATCCTGGCATAGACACCCCTCAAAAATACTCCTTGGAATAAATCCCATCATAGACACCCCTCAAAAATATTCCTTGGAATAAATCCCATCATAGATACCCCTCAAAAATACTCCTTGGAATAACTCCTGGCATAGACACCCCTCAAAAATACTCCTTGCAATAAATCCTGGCATAGACACCCCTCAAAAATACTCCTTGCAATAAATCCTGTCATAGACACCCCTCAAAAATACTCCTTGCAATAAATCCTGTCATAGACACCCCTCAAAAATACTCCTTGCAATAAATCCTGTCATAGACACCCCTCAAAAATACTCCTTGCAATAAATCCTGTCATAGACACCCCTCAAAAATACTCCCAGGAATAAATCCCGTCATAGACACCCCTCAAAAATACTCCTTGGAATAAATCCTGGCATAGACACCCCTCAAAAATACTCCTTGGAATAAATCCTGGCATAGACACCCCTCAAAAATACTCCTTGGAATAAATCCTGGCATAGACACCCCTCAAAAATACTCCCAGGAATAAATCCTGTCATAGACACCCCTCAAAAATACTCCTTGCAATAAATCCTGGTATAGACACCCCTCAAAAATACTCCTTGGAATAAATCCTGGCATAGACACCCCTCAAAAATACTCCTTGGAATAAATTCTGGCATAGATACCCCTCAAAAATACTCCTTGGAATAAACCCTGTCATAGACACCCCTCAAAAATACTCCTTGCAATAAATCCTGCCATAGACACCCCTCAAAAATACTCCTTGGAATAAATCCCATCATAGACACCCCTCAACAATATTCCTTGGAATAAATCCTGGCATAGACACCCTCAAAAATACTCCTCAGAATAAATCCTGGCATAGACACCCCTCAAAAATACTCCTTGCAATAAATCCCATCATAGACACCCCTCAAAAATACTCCTTGCAATAAATCCTGCCATAGACACCCCTCAAAAATACTCCTCAGAATAAATCCCATCATAGACACCCCTCAACAATATTCCTTGCAATAAATCCCATCATAGACACCCCTCAAAAATACTCCTCAGAATAAATCCTGGCATAGACACCCCTCAAAAATATTCCTTGGAATAAATCCCATCATAGACACCCCTCAAAAATACTCCTTGCAATAAATCCTGGCATAGACATCCCTCAAAAATATTCCTTGGAATAAATCCTGGCATAGACACCCCTCAAAAATACTCCTTGCAATAAATCCCATCATAGACACCCCTCAAAAATACACCTTGGAATAAATCCTGGCATAGACACCCCTCAAAAATACTCCTTGGAATAAATCCTGGCATAGACACCCCTCAAAAATACTCCTTGGAATAAATTCTGGCATAGATACCCCTCAAAAATACTCCTTGGAATAAACCCTGTCATAGACACCCCTCAAAAATACTCCTTGCAATAAATCCTGCCATAGACACCCCTCAAAAATACTCCTTGGAATAAATCCCATCATAGACACCCCTCAACAATATTCCTTGGAATAAATCCTGGCATAGACACCCTCAAAAATACTCCTCAGAATAAATCCTGGCATAGACACCCCTCAAAAATACTCCTTGCAATAAATCCCATCATAGACACCCCTCAAAAATACTCCTTGCAATAAATCCTGCCATAGACACCCCTCAAAAATACTCCTTGGAATAAATCCCATCATAGACACCCCTCAACAATATTCCTTGGAATAAATCCTGGCATAGACACCCCTCAAAAATACTCCTCAGAATAAATCCTGGCATAGACACCCCTCAAAAATACTCCTTGCAATAAATCCCATCATAGACACCCCTCAAAAATACTCCTTGCAATAAATCCTGGCATAGACATCCCTCAAAAATATTCCTTGGAATAAATCCTGGCATAGACACCCCTCAAAAATACTCCTTGCAATAAATCCCATCATAGACACCCCTCAAAAATACACCTTGGAATAAATCCTGGCATAGACACCCCTCAAAAATACTCCTTGCAATAAATCCTGGCATAGACACCCCTCAAAAATACTCCTTGCAATAAATCCTGCCATAGACACCCCTCAAAAATACTCCTTGCAATAAATCCTGCCATAGACACCCCTCAAAAATACTCCTTGGAATAAATCCTGTCATAGGCACCCCTCAAAAATACTCCTTGGAATAAATTCTGGCATAGATACCCCTCAAAAATACTCCTTGGAATAAATCCTGTCATAGATACCCCTCACAAATACTCCTTGCAATAAATCCTGTCATAGGCACCCCTCAAAAATACTCCTTGCAATAAATCCTGTCATAGACACCCCTCAAAAATACTCCTTGGAATAAATCCTGGCATAGACACCCCTCAAAAATACTCCTTGCAATAAATCCCATCATAGACACCCCTCAAAAATACACCTTGGAATAAATCCTGGCATAGACACCCTTCAAAAATACTCCTTGCAATAAATCCTGGCATAGACACCCTCAAAAATATTCATTGGTATAAATCCCGTCATAGACACCCCTCAAAAATATTCCTTGGAATAAATCCTGGCATAGACACCCCTCAAAAATACTCCTCAGAATAAATCCCATCATAGACACCCCTCAAAAATATTCCTTGGAATAAATCCTGGCATAGACACCCTCAAAAATATTCATTGGTATAAATCCCGTCATAGACACCCCTCAAAAATACTCCTTGGAACAAATCCCCCTAACTTAACCATCAAATTATAAAACAAAAAGTTACCACTCAACAAGTCGGATATCATTCCCCCATACTCAAATATGTGTACAGAGACTGAAGTTGTCAGTCATAACAAGTTTGTCAGAAATTTATTAGAGTTCCTCTCCTATACTCATTTAGCTGCAATAATTATAGCAAACACATCTATTTTGGGTGTTTATTTTCTTATCAACTGTGATAAAGTTTACATCACAATCTTCACGTTTTGATTATTTCTTTTAAAACTTAAACTTTACGAGTGAAAATATATTGCAAAACAATGATGTGGGAAAGAGGTGCACCCTCTAAGAACAACAAGACAATAACAACAATAAAAACATATATTGATTACTAAATTGTACAACAATGATTGTATTCAAAGGTAATGAATGACTGAGGAATGTAAAACATTTCAGCAAATGTGTAAAGATAACTCACAAGATTGACTTGGTCACAATTTATGATTCTTTGACAAAATATACAGCATGTGTTGTATTAAATGTTTGATCCAAACACAAACTTGAACATTTTCACCTGACTGTGTACTTTCAGTCTTTGTGAACAGACTGACTCGTTATTCAGAACATGTGACTTATGGACACGTTGGGGAGACTGAAAGATTACTTAAAACAAGATTCTTAGAACAGATGTCCAAGCTCCAGTACATCGGAGGTTTCCCAGTATATACATATAGAATTGCCATGACATTCTGTTAATACTGACAAAGTGGACATCCTTGATATAGAAAGCAATCATATTGAGTGAGGAGTGATGGAAGCCATGGACATCAGGGCATACCAACCATCTCTAAACAGAGACAGAGGGTGACACAAGCTTCCAGTCACCTATGACCTATTTATACTAAGGTCACATGTCCATATAAGGTCACATGTTCTGAATAATACGTCAATCGGTTGATAAAGACTGAATTACTAATACGTAGTCTAAACTCTCAGTCACAATTTTCAAAAATTGATTGCAACACATTGAACAACACAGGTCAACTAGTTAAGTTTTCATTTGAAGATAAAATGTATAGTAATATTGTGTTGAAATGGAATCATACAATCTATTCTTCAAAATATTTATTTAAAAAAAGTGTCAGAAAATAAAAACCCAAAGTAGATCAGAAAGTGTTATCTTGTTCTGGAGTTAAAAGTTTTAGGTCAAATAATAATAAGGTTTTATCACTTTACTAGGCCACCGGCCCATATGCAAAAGGAGTACATACCACGAAACAAAAATAACATGCACTTATTGCACAGGTACAGAATTTATAAATGAAGTTCTCAATTTCATTGCTTGGAAAACAAATTTACACAAATTAATCAGTAAGTCATCATCAGATGTACACATTAACCTTTTGAATTTGTTGAAGTTTGGTTCTAAATATACAGAAAGTTTTAGGTGTAAATCTCAGAAAGATAAAAAGCTCAAAAACAAAATAAATAAATGACTCAAAATAAAAGTTTTGCATACAAACCTCTGAACAATTAAAATCAATCAATCAATCAATCAATCAATCAATCAATTATTCAATCAATTAATCAATCAATCAAAACTCAAAACAAAAACAAACACTACAATTTAATATTACACATATGCTCATATATGCAGGTAAGTGATTTGTTCTACCATATTAATTCACAATAGATTTTATCTACAATATGTTACATACCTTGAGTTGCTTTCTCAATTCTGTACATCTCTGTACGGCTGTAACTTTCTGTCTGTCAACATCTCGTTCTTTCTCCTTCAGCTCTGCAATCAGCTGAGTTAGCTCAGTTTTATACTCGTCTGCTACTTGTTTTATATAGCGATGTTTATGATCAGGTACTCGATGATCAACTATTGTACAGTCACTACACACTGCTACCTGACAAGTGTCACAGTAGAATTTGATCTGGTTGTCATGGTGAACACTGCAACGTTCAACAGGTTGGATCGGGGTGGGCGTGGCGGACTCACGTCCCAGTTGAAACTCTTCAATGGTCAGAATGCGATGCGAACGAAGAGCTGGAAGTTTTCGGTGTGCTTCGATACATTTATCACAGTAGAATTGTGGACAATCTACACATCGCCGAGTTGCTGTGTTTTCTGTGCAAATGTCGCACTGAACGGACTCATTTCCTGACATCGCCTTTCGTTCCTCGAATATTTCGATCAGATTGTTCATGAAAAAATTCGTTGTCAACCCTGCAACGCCAAGATCGGTCAGGCGACAAGGAGTGGAACATGTCGGGCACAGGAGAGAACCTTTCCTTTTCACTATTGACACGAGACATTTCTCGCAGAAGTTGTGCAGACACGGTAAAATCTTAGGAGTTATAAATCGTTCAAAACAAATGGTACAGCATAGGAAATTTTCGCCGATTTTATCAAGAATTGCCGTCTCTACAGGTACACCTCCAGCCGCCATGGTGATTTTGTCCACAGAAGATCTCGGAATCCCTAGCTATCTCAAAAGATATACCTAACGCCAGTAAATCACTTTGTAATACCTGGGTAAAATTCGTGCCTATCCCGTTTAGTGTTTATTGAGAACAAGTTAAGTAGCACAGTAGATGTCCTTAAATGGACGTGCCATTCCATCCATGTCCTTAAATGACCTAATATCTACTAACAATGATTTGCATGTTTGATTGCCTAATGGTCATAGACAATGGAGTTTATCTTTCGTTTAGTTGAACTGTCGTAAATCACAGCCTCTTTTGCGGCACCTTCCAAGGCGCACCGCAAATAGCAGAGGCCAATGCAATGGGCAATATTTGGCTGTGTCGAAGGAGGAAATACACAGCGGGGTTACACCCATACAAAAGGTTTGAGACATGTACATACATGTCTACGCAAATCAGCCATCAATTTCTTGGAATTTGCACATGGTACCAAAATGCTAATTACGTAGGTGTATAGTTATTCTAAAAATAGCACTATTACAGACCCAACCAGAATGTACCAGTTGTATGAACCATAAAGTAGTACTCGTGTCAAAGTACACCTATGTATCATGCCATGTATAAATTACTGGTTCTATGTACATCGATGGATACACTTTTGCGTGCATAAGCAAGGTTGTCGTTCACCAAGCGCCCCCCCCCCCCCCAATATCCCGGAAGCATCGCAACACATGGTTTGCAATTGGTCGATCGTATATGGAATATAGCCATTCATTTGTAGTTGCAAATCACGAGGATTATTCTCTAGTAATTTCTATGTGGAATTCACATAATGTATTCTGATGCATTATCGCTTACATCTCGTGTGTATGTTTAGGCCCACATCTCTCTGCAAGGTAAACTTTGGTGATTCTCTAAAACACAGCCTACAGTTTCATCAATAAACGGACGGCAATGAATAGTAACTCTTCTTCAGGTGTGAATTCGATTGAAACCTGCATTTAATAAACACCAGAAATGCTTCTCAGGCAAAATCAGTAATTTTCTTCCTTCATTAAAGAAATTAGATTGGGCGATGTAGACTCAAAAACATTTTAAAGAAACGAAGGAGAGTAAGTATACCATCCCAAAAAATCAGACAAGACAACAAGTCATTTTAGAAAATACGTTGTATATAAGTTTTTCTTACAAATAATATCTCATCTCTTTTATCAAAAATAGTAAAATAAAGAAAACATAATGAATATTCTTCTTAGATTAAAGTGAAATATTACTGAAGTTCTTTTAATTAATGTTAAAATGAGCCTTGGCAGAGTTGACTGCACTTCTGGTTCTATTAACAACTCTCCTGAACAAACCCCTACAAGGAAAAAAAAGATAAAGTAGAGTTATTATGAATAAAGGTAAAGAAAATAAAAAAAAATAAAAAACGATTTATGAGTGAAAAGTTTCATTTGGAGAAGGAACTGTTATAATTTGTTTCCAATCTTTTAATATAATGTTGTACATAATTCAGTGACAAAAATAATCGAGGGGTTTTAAAAACATAAAGCGTGTGCACATCATCCATCCCTTCCCGACATTTCGGATAACCAAAGTAAATATATAACAAATAGCACTGGTCTATAAACAATATATGTCCGACAAAGAAATCGAAGATCACTGAAAATACGATAGGTAGTGTGGTTTTACTATTAAAATTAGTACGCGAAACACCAGTCTTTTTCACTCGTTCCTTGTAATACATTTCGATTCCTTGTCTTTAAAGTGACTATTCTTGTCTATACTCACTTGTGATGTCGGGTTTGTCGTCTTCTGATTTTAAAGCACCCATTTGTTGGTGTAAAGACAACCTCGTTGTCATCAAACAAGTCAACGTGAATGTCAGAGCTAAGTCTTCTGGTGACAGGTGTTGATGTATGAATATCACTGAAATGAACAATACTGATAGATAAAATAAGTTTACAAATACTGTCACCATTGTGTTGAATCAAGTAAGTTAAGGTGAAATTATTACCTATGCCATGAAAACTATATTTCACTGGTTCATCATGTAGCCCTCAAAACATACATTAAGTTTCATTCAATAAGATACCCTTTAAATCAAATCAAATTACACGTGAATATCGTAAGAGATACAGAAAACTTTGTCAGCAATCTTTAACGTTAGTACGCTGATGCACAGACAACTTGTCTGTGGCTGATGAAAGAACTACCCGGCATGCATTATGGTAAACAAAGAGTCATGGCAACGTATTACCAGGCACCATCCCAACGTACGCGTGCCTTCGCGTCGCATCGCGAGAAGAAAGACGATGAGTGTGTGTTCACTAGGATTCTGTATTCGGGCAAATTAAACGCATTTGTGTTTGGATATTTCAGTTATGATCTGAGTTTGTGAAATTGTGGTTTTGACATCTTACGATGTGCTGTTACGAGATTAGGCCCCCTACACAAAACATTTCAACAGGACCTGGTGTTGATTGAGTATTGAAGAGAGTGTGAGACTTGACAGTGGATAACTTCTACTTTTGAATATATGATCTTTCATATATGAAGAAATGTAAAGAACACACGTGAAAAATCTGAAGAAACTACTATATTTGACGAATCAATTACGTTATCCAAAAAACCAAGATATTGTAACTACTTTGGATATAAACTATTTTGACTATGACTGTTTACATTTTAATAAACTGAATAATAAGGAAAAGGATAGTCACCAAGTTTACGATGATTTGACTTACAATATTGAGAGCCTTCTACATTCCTGGTCACCAAGGAAAGAAAAGAGAAAGAAAATTATTTGGTAAATACAAATACTTACCTTGTACCTTGATAAAAGAAGACGTATTTTGTTCAAGTTAATGGCAAACTTTTCACTATTCATATTGACCATAGCTGCATACGATAGACTATAGACTTCAGCTATAAACGTAATAACAGGAGTATAAACGAGGCAGTGTTTATCGAACTGCGTTTTCAGCAAAGATAACTGCCGTAGTAATACCACCGTGTTTACATTTCGTTGTTGTCATGTACACGTTCCATCCTGGACTCCGCAACCAGGGACGTATAAACAGACGAACGGCGCAATGCTGATTGGATAAAGGTTGCGGTCACATGATAGGACCAGTATTATCTTTGCGGGGGACAAGCTCTATTTTGTGAGGGACTATGGTCACAGAGTCACCAATTTATAATACCACAACAAATTTTACCGTGGAGTTTGTATCTAACAGATAAAGGCCGGTCACATTATTTTCTGTCCGCAGTCATGATGGAACTCCGACCCTCTCTCGGCAATTTTAGTATTTGAATTGTGGGTTTTTATTTTCTTAGCAAATGTCATAATGTTAAAGTTTTAGTTCTCTATTTCAAAACTCACACTTTATAATTTGTTAGCCGAGGTTTTTGAAATGTTGCATATTTAACAACAAAATAAAAAACAAGTAATAAAAACCCAAAATAGATCAGGTGTTAACAGACAGACAGACAGACAGACAGACAGACAGACAGACAGACATGAAGGCACTGGCAGGCAGGCAGGCCGGCAGGCAGGCGAAAACGAATAAAAGAACGTTGAGACGCATTAATACTCATAAATGAACGTTAAAATTGAATGAAAACAGGAAATTCTCCCTACTTTATACTGGGTGACAATAGATTTCATATCAATTTTTAACACACATTCACTAATTTTTGTTAAAAAGCTTTTTGTTCTCAAAGAATGTTTGAAACACCTTGTCCTTGGCAAAACTATTGTAACTTGTAAGATAGCCATATATAATAAGTCGATTTTATAAATACGTATAAATAGATTAAAAGAAGTAGAACAATGTGATGTAATACTGCGTCCGATACTGTGTTTGTGAAAGATGGCTGACTGACCTTTTTCTCCGAATTGTAAGCCGATATTGAGATCGAACGTTTGAAATATAGAACATTTTAAAATTGAAAAATACTATCTTTAATTTAGCCGCATAATACTACAATGTAACGACAGGTACTAGGTTTATGTTCGCAGATAACCATAGACGGAGTCGAAATCACGAAAATATGGAAGACTGGTGAGGACAGCAACCTGCGAGTTGTTGCAAAACTGCCACCAGCGACAACTCGCAGGGCGATGTCCTCACCAGTCTTCCATACGAAAACTTACTTTATTGTTCATTATTTTTCTTCACCATCTTGTGCGGGGATGCAGTAAATTGGCATTTTACGCGGAGCACATTTCAACGGGGATTGGTCACCCGTATTTTCTTTGGCGGAACAAAAGAAAAAATATTGGGGAATTATATCTAAACTATATCCTAAACATAATTTAACAAATACTGTCTCATTTATTTGCTATGTTCTTGCTCACACATACACATACACTATGGATATGGATAACGCTATACTGAATGCTGAGTACAAATTGGGGTTTCTCCCATGAACAATATCATAGATGAGAACAAGCAAGGAAGCTGGCGCGCGCAGTAATATAAAGGCTGGAGCCCTCTCTGTCTGTTATATGGTAATTTGATCTATTTATACAGACATATCACACTTGACAAGGAACTGAAGCTCTTTGTGTCGGAAACATGTGAAATGTGAATAGAAATGGATGAGAAGAAATAAATGTGTTTGCAATAAATGAAAAAAACACAACACTGTGTTTGTTTGTATAGTTGAATGAGAGCTTTTATTCACAATTATTGCATAGTATCAGTATTGATATTCCAAGTACTAGAGTTGTGAGTAGTCAAAATATTTCCCCTTTTTAAAAAATTTCACTGACATGTAACTTGAAGTTTTTACATTGAAAGTGGTACGGTTTGTAACTGAGGACTGAATTTTGGTTAAACTCAGAGTACAAAATATACAGACATAATAAAAATGATAGTGTCATTAAATCTGCTGTCGTTTTAAATTAATGATATGGACAGACTGACTGTCATTTTTTTATTTACAGAAATGCTTTTATAACATTCAATGATATACTGAAACTGTGATGTATCTTTTTATGGCTCTTCTTGGAGAAGCTTGCCCAAGCTATCAAACTAACTATCAAGATAAGTGAGCCTGATCACAAGGTTTCATGTTGAGATAGACACCATAAAGATAACACACAAACATCACTTACATGTGTCAACTTAGACTGTAGACAGTTGTTCGTGCCATTTTTGCTACGTTAATCTAAAACAAACTTGTTGCCTCGCTCCGTAGCACTGAATACTTACATATAGTGATAGAAACAGCGAGTGCTAAAGACATGAGCTCTTGCCTTTGGTATTTGCTGTTGCTATCAGTACGTGGTTATAGTATTGCTCCAGATCGGAGCGAGGGAACGACTTTAGTTTTAGATTAAACATAGCAAAAAAAGGCATGAATGACTGTCCACAGTCTAGTGTCAACTCTTTATCTGGTTAATACCTGGTAATATAAACAGTAACAGTATGCAGACTACTACAATTACAAACAGACATGAGGTATAATTTCTTCAAATAAAAACCATGGTCAGCAGCCAACTGAACTGTTTCTTTCATACAGTTACTGTTTATGTCATTAACTAAATAAAGAATCCACAATGTGTATGTGATGTTTGTGTGTTATCTTTATGGTCTCTATCTCAACATGAAACTTTGTGATCAGACTCACTGATCTTGATAGTTCATTTAACAGCTTGGGCAAGCTTCTTCAAAAAAAAACAGCTGTAAATTCTGCAAACTTTTAAGAAATACAACAACAAAAATGTGCTCTAGAAGCTCAACATTTGGGTCAAGCAGTTGTATTATATGTGATACTAAAATGTATGTTGAAGTGTTTGGACTGAAAATAAAGGCTTTATTTTCTGGTCATTTGATATTGTGCTCGTAATTGCAATTTTTTTTTAGAAATTTATCCATTACATTAAAGCATCGGAAACTTGATTTGTGTGTAAAAAATTATCCTCCAACCCCAAAAAACCAACGACTGCATCTTGACATGAAGCCCCTTAGTTCATTTGTATTTCTTGTTTAATAAGACACCTTTTTCATGTGCATTTCTTACAAAGCCCCTTATGTCATAGACAGTTCTTACTACACCCTATGTCACTTGTATTTCTTATCAAGAGGCCCCTTATGTCCCTTGTATTTTGTCAATGTCCCTTTTAATATGAAACTCAGTTTTCTTGTAATTTATGTCACGACTTGTAAACTGGCTCCTCATGCTACTTATCAATAGGCCCCCTTATGACACTTGTTTTTCTTATATCTGACTCCTTATGTCACTTCTACTTGTTAGCATGCCCCTTATGCTACTTGTATTTGTTGCCTCTCATATCATCATGTGTATTTTCATTGACCACAAGAAGATAAACATTTAGAAGAATGATACTTCTACAAGTACCGGAATTGTTAATTCCATGTAAAAATTAAGACTCATTCCGAATTATAAATCTGATAGTGATTGTAAGCAGTTACTCTTTAAGCAATCTTGTAATGTTTTTCATCTAAAGCTCTTGGCCACGCATAAAAGTGAGTTTTCAACCCAAAAATATATACAATATAGATATCTGTATAGAAGCTTACTCTGAAAATTTATATAATACCCTGTATCTTGTGAAAATAACAACCATTATTTGCAAATATTTACACTTTTACAGAAATTGGTCAAATTGTCTTTATGACTAGAATGTTACTTAAATCACTTGATTTGATGATTTACATGATAAGTGAGTAGATTTTTAACTTAAATGCACACATTTTGTTTCAACTTTTTTCACAAAATTGTATAAATCCCCCCAAAAAGTCAATGTTATGGATGACAATCTCTATGTATGTAATATCTCAATAATTGCCATTCAATGACAACACAAATGTCTGATAAAAAGTTTATACACCTTACAAGCAAGATTGCTACATAAACCACTTTGCATACAAAGAAAACACAAATCTAGCCAAGGGAACCTGCCCTTGTTTACATCTTAAAGTTCTAGTTTAAGTTACAACAAGAAAGTAGAGATGGAGGAATCCAGACGACAGTGTAAGAAATCTGACAGCTATTGTCATACTTCAGCTGACTGTTGTATGTGTCATAAAGTTTGTTTTTCATCAGTTTCACTTCTGTGTACATGTACATGGTTTGTCACCGGGTCATGGCTGTCCATTCACCTGGTTTTTCATTCTCCTGATAGCAGCTGTAACACTTGTTTTAAGAACTGTAACACAGGATGACAATTGTTCATCAACCTGACTCAAGTTATCTCGCTGCTTTACAGCTACAGACTTTAATGCATCCATGTCTTCTGGTTTCACCTAAATCAAGAGATAACAGACATAAAATGTTTTTTTTTTTTTTTTTAAATATATGTACTATAGCTGCCATGCAAAATAGGATAAATCTTACGAAACAATATCATGTCTGTGTCATCGATTCTGTTGTGCTATGTCACAAAGTGTGTCTACGTCATCAATTCTACAGTGATATATATGTCACAAGGTGTGTCTATAATGTCATACGTTCTGGTGTAATGCGTCATATATAGTGTGTGTGCAATGTGTCATCAGTTCTGGTGTACGGTGTCATAATAGTGTTTGCATGTCATCCATTCTGGTGTATTATGTCACTAAAATGTATACCTATGTCATCAGTTCAGGTATACTGTGTCAAAATAGTGTATGCATATGTCATCAGTTCTCTGTCATAAGTGCGTGTAATATGTCATCAGTTCTGGTGTGATGTGTCACAACAATGTGGCTATGTAATCAGTTCTAGTGTTCTCTGTCATAACAATTTGTGTAATATATGTCATCACTTATTCTACTTGATAGTTTAAAATATGACAGACTTGATGAGACTTACAGAACAAACCTTCTTGGACAAATCAACCTTTCATCACTCACCTTTTCATTTTGTTCCTTGATATGTCTCAACTGCTGTTGCACACCTTTCACATCTTTAAAGAATATCTTGAGAGCCTTCGCAATTTCTGCATCAACAGATGCAGATGCTGGTCGCTGTGAATTATCCTGACTTCGTGGTGGGGAGACAGATGCCCTTCGTGTGTGAGGGGACGGACTGGCTGGACGGCTACGTGAATGAACACCATTGACAACCTCTCCACTATGCAATCCTATACCATATCAAATCAGACAAATATTTCATGTTATACCGAGTTGAAAAAAAATTGATACAGCGTACCATTTCCTACTAGTATTATAATGGAAATTGTAACTTAGAAATGAACTGTTTTAAACTTGCTTTATATTGTCAAAATTTCTGTCATTTTTGTGAGTGTTTTTTATTAGAAATTTCCATCAAATAAATTCTTCTCTTAACATGCAAAAACATTTTCCCTTAAACTCCTGCATACATGTATCAGGCCAAAAAATCCTCTAAGACCATTTTTTCAATGTAACTTCAAACTCTTGATAATGCTATCGGTCCTTTTTTCACAACTGGAGTATAGATGGGAATGGTGTTTCCATCCTTTATTATCTTTATACAAACATTTATACACTGGAAACAATTGATGTGTTTACCACTTGACATGATCAGATAGAGTGCTGTTTGATAAGTTGAAATAGCCGCCAAGAGTGTACCGAGGATTGTCGGATATATAATCAATTTCCGTCATGCGGTCCAACTTTCGTCATCCACACAAAAAAATATTTTGTCCTCGACTGTTAATGTTTTGTCCCCATACATTAATGTTGTATCCTGTGTTAAGTTAATTTCCTCGATAAGAAAAGGAGGTTGTAAGGTGACTAATAATGTTTCTGTAATCAGAGTACAAGATTTTAATAGACTTATATGCATATTTTGGTTTGCCATTTAAACACCTTTTACACAAATTTAGAGTTTTTTCATGAAAACTTGGTGTACTGCTCTAAGGATTAATAGTTTGCAATGAGATGTTTCAAGTCTTGTTACAAAACTTTAGAAAAGTCAGTTCTACTTTTTCAAATATTGCATCAATAATTAAACATCTTATCCTACAACTTAAATGTTATCACTAATAAACAAACTTTCGGCCTCAAGAATTAAAAATCTTGTTTTACAAATTAATTTTCTGCTCTATAAAAAGAAAGTTTTGTCATAGAAAGTTTAACTTTTGGCTTTGATATTTCTATTTTGAACCCCCCAAAATAATTTTTTGTCCTATGAAAGAAAAGTTTTATCTCTGTGTTAACCGTTTTGCTCTCAAAAATCAATTATTAAGTCCATAACTTTATTATTCCTGTGTCTCCTATGGGCCACCGTACATCTCAGCATGCCCAATACGAATTACAAGTCAGTAAATGAAGGGTAAATTGTATGATGTATTTACCTTTAGCACTTGATGGTGGCCTTCCATTCATAAGAGCGGCTTTCATCTTGTGTGCACTCTTGGCTTTTTCTAGTTTTTCTTTCAGCATGAAAACATCTTTCCTGCTTGCATCATATGCCTGTCTCAGTCCAGAGTTCTCTGTTGTTTGCTGTTGTATGCTTTGTTTCAAGTTATGCATCTCTTTTTCCATGGCAACCTGATAAAAACGTGTAATTCAAATTGTCGTTTAACTTGATAAAAAAAACTTGTGGTACAAAACTAGTCAAAGATTCAAGCTGTATTCATTATCTGCTGAAATAATCAGTTATTTGCATTGCTGTCGTAATTCTAGTCTGCTAGACATTTAATCATAGATTTATGATCAGACAGTATTAGATGTTATTCCCAAATATTTTTCTTTGTTCAGCCACGGAAAATACTTGTGACCTAAGGGTTGTTAGCAACAACATAGCAACACATAGTGACAACCCTTAGGTCACGAGTATTTTCCAGCTGAATGAAGAAAAATATTGGAGAATAACATTATATCATACCAGCGCCAGTAACATCAAAGATAAATCAGGGAAAGTAATGCCAATTTTGAACGTTTTGACTCATATTTCAAACACAGCACAACCAGTGACGTGGATGCACGTTGTCATGACACGTAGAACAACCAGGGTATATATTCCATATTTTTTCTTCAACTTGGCTTGTGCACGGTATAAAAATAGAGGTTCTATGTCATATATATAGTATACACTACACTAGGTTCTATGTGATATGCATGTACATTTCAGTGAAATTAATCTCAACTTACCAACTGTAGTTCTAACTCGGTTGAACTCATACTATCCTGTGATAACAATGAACCTGACCTTGATCTGTGCATGTCATCAGCAATACTAACAGTTGATATCTTCCTTTGGTTCTCACCATTGGCTGGTTGCATAAAGATAACATCAATTAATATTTTCAGATTTATGGTAATTAAGTGAAAAATCTTGACTGTGCATGTTACTAATCTATTTTAAACGACAAACCAGAAACAGTCAATTTTACACAAAAGATAACTCTAATTCTTGAAAACTGTATACTTGGTTCAAAGGTAATTTTGGCCTGACCAAAGACTAAACACTCTCTTGAAAATTGTTGTTGTCGTTGTTGTTTGTTTGTTTGTTTGTGTGTGTGTATGTGTGTGTTTCTGTCTGTCTGTGTGTCTGTGTTTCTGTCTGTCTATCTGTCTGTCTGTCTGTGTTTATACTAGCTGATACATTTCATGGCCCTTTTTCATAATTGAAACACCAAGGTTGAACAAACTGTACAAAAAACAAACAAATTATCATAATAATTTTACAAATGGTTAGTAATTGAGTATACTGTCTTAAGAAATATGCTTTGTATTACATGTATAAATAAATTGTACTTTACAGACAAATATTACCCTCATAGTTGAGCTTTCGGTTTTCTAAGATTTACAAACTTTTATCTATTGTTGCAACATGTTGATACACCAGTGATAAGCTGTTGAATGGATGTTGGTTTAATTATAGTCTCAGTAGGGAGGCGTCTCTGCAGAAAACTAGTTTATTTAGAGTTCCATGAACTTGCAGTACTGTTTTGGGACTTCCAATGTTTACACTATGTTGATCACAGGGTGATTAGAATCACACAACAGAGGAACTATATCACCCAATTGTGCAATCTACCACGTTGAAGAACAGTAGATTTTGTTTTCATCTATCTTAGTAAACCGAAGGCTTGATTACCAGTGTCGTAACGATCAATGCAATAATAAAGAACTAACCTTGAGTTCCCCACAGTTCTATGACAAGGGCATGTGTTTGTAAATAAGTCAAGAATTCTGTAGTGACTGGATTTATTGTAAACTGTTTCTTAAATCCATACTTTGGATTACTTGTATTCCATACAGTTCTGGTTTTAAATTCATCTGGACAGTCATAAAATTCAAATCTGTACGCCAAAAACAAACAAAAAAAGTTTCGGTCAAAAAGCATAACTTTTACAATTCTCTCACAGAACTGCTATAAAATAATAACTTGGTGAATTATCTATTGGTCCATACTTCATGACCAATAAGAAACATTTCTTAAATATGAATTAATTTGAAAAATCAAAATAATAATTTTGTTGAAAGTATAAAGCTGTGTAATCAACTTTGACTCATATTACGACCCACAAAAAAACACCGGTGCATTTGCTTGGTTGTGGTAAGGAATAAGACAGCTGCTATGCAAAGACATACATTACAATTAGCATCGACAACTTATCAAGGCACAAACACCACAGGATCCAGGACTCCATGACTCTGTTTACTGATAGAACACAACATGTTATGACATTAAGTTTGACTGTTACTGTTACATTAACTTCTACAAATCTAAACAAACTGATAAAAGCATTGTGTTAATCTAGTATCAAAGGCACTCACTGCTGTTTTTTGTATCAATTGTATTGTTGTTTTTATCTAATATTGCCCTTGCAAAAAGTCTTTCCTTGGCTCACTTCAGTCATTTAGCAACCAAATTAATGCATTGGTATTTTTTTCACTGCTTGTAATTTAAATGACTTCCATCAGTTAATAACTGTTTACTTTCATATGAAACCAAAACAAAAAACAGTCAGATCTGTGTTTCATAAATGACTGCAAGAAATAACTTTATGTCGAGACAGAGTATCATGGCAAACATTCCTTAGATGACCTTAGATGTCCCTAACACATATCCAGTCAGTAAAAGCTATAAACGACTTACTTGCAAAGTGCTCCTCTTCTATTTTCTTCTTTTATCCATTTGACACCAAGACAGGCTGATATAGAGACCATAAAGTCTAGTCTTTTATCTAACAAATCCATAGGATCTAATACCATGGCATCATCACCAAGGAAACTGAAAGTAAACAAGAACTAATCATCATCACCAAGGAAACAAAGTAAACAAGAACTACTCATCATCACCAAGGAAACAAAGTAAACAATAAATATGGCTTAATTGTTGGAAAAAAAACCAATAGTGACGGTCTTGTTGTTACTTTAGGTTTAGAGGAAACACACAAAAATATGACTGGCTTACTTTTCTAAGCACCAGTGATATTTTCAGCAGACAGGGAATTCATTTGTGAGATAATCTACTATACTTACTTTCCCTTTTTATCACAAGGTCGTAAACAACACTGTATAATACCTTCCTCTTGGCCAATGTAGTTATGGATCTCAATCTGGTCTTCTATAGCCATTTGATAGGCCATGCTTTGAAGCCATACATGACAACTACAACAACAGATAACATAATATCATGAATACACACAGAATGATACAGAAAGAGCCACATTATACAGAGTTGACAAAACACAATCTGATTAAAATCTGATGTAGTAGATGACTATTTATTCACTATTGGCATATACCTTTGTTTTACTTGAATGGTGTCTTTTTTATTACATCATGTTCACATTTTGGTCATAGTACGTCCCTTCATCTGACTGATTCCCATTGCCACTTTCAATGTTCTGATTTCGCATGTTAAATTATCAGAGGTCAGAGGTCGGATGTTGGAAGAAGGCAAAACAAATGACAGGATACAAAGGTATATGATGTAGAGAAATTGAGCTGTATTCCTACATCCACTTTTAATCAGATTTGACAAAACATAGCTGGAAATTTCGAGGTCAAAATAAACTAAAAATATTTAGTCTAAAACAGTCAAAGAATTTTTAGTTGGTGTTTATTATTTAAGCAGAATTTTCACTTCTTTTGATTTTTTTCATCCTTACTGAAGACAAATAAAAAAATGCAAAATGAAAGAACTGTCATCTATTACATATAATACATATAATATACATATACACTAAGCAGTTTCATTAAAAAATATACAATAAACAGTAAAGTGCTTCTGGCCAAGATGTTTCACTCAGGCTTTGCTTCAAAATAGTAGGACTTGAAAAGATATGGAAGAACAAATCATACAGACTAAATACATGAAAGCTTCTGGGAAAAAACTTGGCAAATACGGAGAAAATGGAATAAGCAGCAAACAATAGCAACTGTTCTGATTACCATTTTGGGTCACATAACAGGACACAAGTGATAATTAGTACAATGGATTGGGCCTACTGAGGTATCTCAGCAAAGCCTGAGTGAAATGTCTTGGCCAGAAACACTTTACTGTATACATACCAGTATAATGACTTTTGGGACTGATTGTTTTTCAAACCAAGTCCATGTTTGATTTTGTCAAAAAAAATTCAATAAAAAGTTTCAACAAATATAAATACCTTCCAAGGAAAATGTTCTCTGTGGGGTCCCAGAAAGGGTCATGTGCCTGGAAAAAAACACCATTGAAAGTCAAGACAATAATTTATAAGGGTAACCCTTTTTTTCTGTTCCTCCATTACCCGACTGACCAAAATTTTTAGCTCTAACTTTAAAATAAAAAAAATAGTTTTTATTTGCACCCATCCATAATATTTTGTGGAACAGTGCCCTCTCTGGCAAGAATAAGATAGTGTCGAGACGGTCGATGTCCTCTGCAGTCATAGTGGCAATGACAACACTTGTTCACAAACAGAGTATTTTTTCCTGTTATTCAAGTGAGGGGGGGGGGATAGGGGGCAAATGACTGTCTTACAAAACCAAAACAGATATGGAAATGCTAGGCTGCACATATTGCAAACATTAACAAACTGTTGCCTTTACACTGAAATTGAATCTCCTTGTTTGTGAGACCCACTGAAGTATTAAAACCCACTTAAGGAAAATGAATAAAACTATATTTGTCTGTGCTTACAGTAATAGATATTCCCTTAGAGCTGACATGTCTGTGAAAGGCATGCAGAATAACCATGCACATGCTTATTCTGCATGCTTATTCTGTCTATAAGCATGTATTGACTCGTAAACAGTTCTTTAGCAGTTCATAAGCATGATTTTATATATCATGCCAAATTATTTAAATGAACTAAGCATGCGCATGCTACTGGTTATTTCAACATGTGGTCACAGTAATAGCTCTGGATTTTATAGTGTTCAAATCTAGATATCCACAGTTATGTGTTCTAAAGATTCAATGGATGATCAACAAACTGAGCAAGAGCAAATAAGTTCTAATTTGGGGTATGGTAGCATATAAAAGAAATCCAAAACTTTGACATATACGAACCAAATTACCTGTGGACTTTAAAAATGCTTCTTGGAAACATGAACACATGCTACGATTCTTGAATTTGAAAATACAGTTCATGCGTTCAACATTTGCTGAATTCTAGATATCATCAACGTTTACACTCACCTTATCTAGTTCTTTGATGTTTATTTCATTCTCTAGATGTTTCTGATATAATTCCTCAATAATAAATTTTCTATTAACAAATTTTGGCTTTGACCAAATCCACACTGTGTTAGTGTTTGTGTCTGTGACTTTGACCTCGATCTCTTTGGCTTTGTCACGTCCCATCACATCATGTGATGCCAGGTTCTTGATGAATGGCTCAAATACCCATCCCTGAAAAGTTAAATTCCAAAATTATTTTTCACCTCAGACATCCTTCCCTGCAAAGTCAAATTTCAAAAACTTCATCTTCTAGAGCCAGATTCTTCTTACAGTGTAAACAATGTCAGTAGAATGCTTTGACTGGTTGAGAATGCAACCAATCTTTGCCTTGAAATATTTTAGAAATGATGATTTTTTTCAAAAGAGGCTATATATAGGAGTCAATTCTCATTTCTGGTCGAAATACTGGTTCCACAACAGCGCGCTCTAGTGGCAGACTATAGAATCTTTTGTCTTTCTGATAACCCAAACATCAGATTGATAATATGTTGTTACAATTAGTCTTGTTTTGTCTTTGTTACGTTAGGAAATAACATTTTCATCAGGAAATGTTGGAAAGACATGTTGACCTCTTTTGATTATTAGTGATTTTATATAAGAAAGACTAAATGCCATCAATGATAGAGAGGGGTGAACCCAGGGTACTGTCAGGTGAACAACCATCCCCCGAGTAGCGCATGTAAACCCATCAGCGTGCACACAGCACATGGCGTTGTGTGGAGAGATGCGCAATGCATCTTGGAACCAGCAACAGGTCTATTGACACTTCACATCACCAACACTGTCACTGATTTCTGTCTTACCTTGTCTAGTTCTTCACTGACAGCATTAACTTCAGCAATCATGGGTAACAGTTTAATATAATCATGATAAATGCGGAGAGCTGCTGGGTCTGGCCCTGTATCATCTTTATCTTTATGGAAGAAATCTTTATTAGAAAACCCATCAGCTTCTGCTAACTCAGACTGGAAGAATTCATAGTCATATTTCTGGATGTCTTCATTACTTTTCCTCTCACCAGGGAAGCCGATATACAGAAACAGACTGTTGGATCCCAGCTTGACTCGGTCCTGAAATAAATGACAAGTTTTCTAAATTGTCCTCTCAAAGAATAGTCACTATCTACTTACTGAAATATACATGATGTCCTCTGATCTGCCTAAAAAAAAAGAATCTTAACTTCCTCAAATAAGAACCAGACAGAAACTGACAATGCTTGGTATCAAAAGAATATGCACAGACAGACAGATAACAGACAGACAGCCAGACAGACAACACACTGACAGACAGATAACACACAGACAGATAAAACAGACAGACACAGACAGACAGACACACACACACACACACACACACACACACACACAGAGTTTAGTATTATAGTTCCCCTACACAAGCTACAAAAATAGTGCAACCCCTAACGTTGAAGACATATTTAAATTTTCTCACCAGGTGCATGAGTTGTCGTTGCTTTGATACCATTTTGCCATTGACAATGACCTTAGCATTGTCAATAGGTTCAAGGGTTACTTTCTGACCAGTGTTGGAGATTACAACATGGCTGCCATGAATTCTGAAAATTAAACAAACCAATAAGTAGTCAAAATTATTGCCGTTTACCATCATATCCAGGAAGAAACTTTTGTTTCTATCATTTGTATTGTGTATGGTTAAAGTAAAGTCATGACAATTTTCACCCATATTTTAATTGAGTTCATGAACACAAACATTACTTTCTGTTTCTTTTTCCAGGTAATTGACTGAAGCTTACACTAATCAAATTGATGGCAATTTGAATGCTCACTTTATCTAAGTCATAGAGAAAAATTAATACCACAGTGGAAATTTAGACATCCAAATCAAGTCTTTGGTATATTTGAATTTTTTGAAGTTAAAATTATTTGTAACCTGGGAAAATTTGTCTACCAAGTATTTGTATTAAGGAAGGAAGCTGTCTCAGGGATCTGTAATAGTTAAGTTTTCCTGTGAGTGGCTAATTTATTCATTTATTTAATATGTATCATTTTCTTTGCTACGGGCCAGTGAGCAAAGGCAATAAAGCAAACAAATTAATATCAATTGGCAATATGCCAATTGGTTAATATACTTTGGCAACATGCCAAATAGGGAATATGTCTTGGCAACATTCCAGCCATGCAGTCACACAGACATACAAAATAGAAAGAATATCTTTTAGTTGATCTTGAAGTATGTATATATCATACTTTTTTAGTAATATTATGAAATACTAAGATTACTGTCACAATCACTTTGAATATATTAAAGCTTACCCCAATCCTTTGAGTTCAATTTTATTCCCATCTGGTGTATTTCCAGCCCGACCAATCACTGTCTGACCATTTTGTAAGGTATACTTGATAATACCTGAGAGTTGTAAATCTTCATTGACATTTTGAAAGTAAGGATTCTCTTTGGACAAGTCAATCTGTAAATACATACAAGATATAATGATAACATTAATTTAGTTTGATATAAATACTACTGATTTGATGTGTTATAATGATATCAATTCTTATGAAAGCAAAAGCAATCGTCCTGTAACTCACAAACTTTGTAATGTGGTATCTAATTACAACTTTATTTTTCTGGTCAGACTGTGACAGAACTCAGTGAGGCACTAGTGCAAGTGTGGCGCACTCAGGGTATTTGCACTCGTGCTTGCAGTGTTCTCTGTGGCAGTACTTTCACGAGTGTAGTGAGTGAAAGTGAAGCAGAGAACACTGCAAGCAGAAGTGCCAAAACCCTCAGTACCCACACTGGAACTCACACGGCATGAGGTTCTGTTATTATTACACATGTTTTAATATCTGAAACAACAAATTTCTGTAAAAGTGATAGTATGTGATCATGTGCTTTTTGTGTAGAATGAATGCTCGCATCCTCATTTGCATATTATTTGCATGTATACTATAGATCATGCAGTAATGTTTTGGGTATTGCACTGCAGTACAAATACCAGTAATATGCGCACACACCAGTGCAAGTAAATCTCTGGTACATAATGTAATTCTATATAATCCTACCTCAGATACCCGTACATGAGACATTTCCCATTCCTGTTTGGCTAGTTCTAATCTTTGTTCCCAAGTTGTTTCCATTTCATTCATCCTCCTTTCATTCTCTTTCAACAACATTTCAACATCTGAAAATGGAAAAACATTAAATCACACATTAACTGCGTCCAACTTTTTGTTTCTATATTTCCATTAACATGGTCAATATCAACTCACTTTTCGAGTATTTAACAGTCAAAGAAGTGATTCAAAATTCAAGTACAATAATGAAACATGTTAAACCATATTTAGCAAAGGTCCAAGCTATATGATAATTTTTTTATATCAATTTGCAATATTGCAAATCTATGATAATTTCTATCACAAGACTAGTGTTTTATTGGCAATAACAAAATTGTTGTTATATTTTCATAATTATTTTTTTTTATGTTTTAAAAAGTTAAAGAGAACATATAAAGATGTAGAAATTTACATAACATTGAAACAAAATGTGAAGTTAAGAGTTTAGAAAGCAATGAAATTGATTTACAGAAAAGGATACAAAAATGTATCAGTACTGTTGTAAAAGTGTTTTATATAACAAAGAGTTGCTCTATTTATCTATTTATGGCGTGGCAAAATCTATAGTAACTATTGCCATTTACAAATATTTATAGATTTTGAGAAAACTGTACGTGACAGTTTCTAGTCTCACTGCCATTCCTTCATCAAAATTTTCAGACATTAGAAAACATGTTGGCATCCAGACTCTATTTAAATTGCCAATTGAATGAATTAAACCACAGAACTATAAAAACTTTGCGTACTTCTGTCATCAGCGGGTGATAGGGTTAAAACTTTGTAAGCAGTGATAGGGGTAAATGTCACACTTTGGTGTAACCCCTGCTGGTACTAGGTGGTAGGGTTAAAACCAAGTAAATAGTCTAGGGTAAATGTCATCATAACTTCTACTAGACAACCATCTAGAACACCATAAATGCATGTCATACTTCCTTCTAAAATAAACACAGACATCATATGAAAGGACCCAAGCTTGTCAACGACTGTTACATGTAATTCAAATATGTAGTGTTTGTAACATATATGAGGGTACATCTGTCACAATCTCTTGTGAGAATGTGTATATACAAAGACCTTGGTGGTATCAAAATCAAATTTATTATATGAAGAGACACGCAATTTGCGACACGTTGAATGTGACTTAATAATTATCTATGTTGTCTACAAGTGCTTTTCAGAGCACAGATTTCACATTTTTGCCTTTCATTTACGTCTGTTTCTAACACTGCTCAGAACACCTTCCAATTATCATCCACTGGCACAGAGCTAAAATACTGTGGTACAATGGCCCTTATACTTTTTTCATGCAGCTCCCTGGGGAGTATAATCCATTGCCACTTCTATTATCAAATCTTTCACAAACTAACATGTCCCCAGTTACAGTTGGATAGACTGGGGTTGAATCATGGCTCAAAACTTGTTCAAGGATTTTTTTTGCCAATTAAATTACAGTCATAATTGACATATTGGCTTAAACCAAAAACTTGCAGATTCTGAGCTAGCCAGGTATCAGGTATATACTACATACATCATATAGCGATGGATAATCAGTGGAAGGAAGGACTCCCTTTGAATGATGTATGTCCCAATGGACGGAGAAGAAAAGTCCTTGTCTATACAGTAGTAGCTGCAGACCCAATTCACATACATGACATTATGTTCAGAATAATGCAAAATGTAATGGTGTCATCAAGGTGTTACTTTCTGAATGGGATTTGGCATAATTTGAACCATGAAACTAACCGTATGCTCCAGTCAACCCAGCTGTATAATTAATTAGGGACCTGGTGGGATAGAGATTTACATAATGTGAATGCTTTAATTAATTCTATGCACTTACAGACGCTGCTTAAATGGATTGCTCCCCAGGGAGTTGGGGAAGAGTAGAGGGCCATTATGATGTTATAAATTCATGCCTGGAGTAAATTGTAAGTGCTTTGACCACAGTGTCATAAAGCACTACAGTATATACAAACTTGTATTAAAGTTATTTTAATATCATTATTAGTGAAATGGATAGCTGCTGATGCAGTTGTTTAGATTAAACTCTGATGGTAGCGATCTGAGGGGAAAATTTGATTCCATGAGAAAAGTTCCCATGCTGGTACGGTAGATCTAGTAGGTAATTGATATGTACATAACAATGACTTGATTGTGTTTCTTTCATTAGGTAATTCACAAAGGTCGTTGACCCCAGTCCACAATCACATCTTATTCTTACTAATCTTAGTTTACAAGAAAGCATTACATCACATATATATATATAGAACTTTTTTTTTTACCCACACTCCATCACATATCAACTACTGCACCTTCATATACATATAGTGGGTAACAAATTATCGCACAAACACATATCACACACATGTAACACCTGGGTAACAAACTCATAAACAGTAGCTGAGACTGATGAAGACTGTGACTGACAATTTCACAACCCACTCACTCACTCACTCACTACCCAATACAATAACTGTTGTATTATTACAGAGAATCAAACTGAGATTACATGTAATATGGTGTCTGCATGATCATAGGTTAATTGTAAGTTTTACTTCATGGTTATTAAGAAGAACAAATTAAAAGTCATATCAAGGAACTTTAGTGATCATGCAGAACAATTAAAATACAGAATAATCTGGCATGTGTACACAAATTTTCTATAACCTTATAGTAGCTACTAGCTTAATACCTGTAGACTTGAGAACAGATATCGCTACACTATTCTGCTAACTGACATTTTCATTTTTTTAAATTTTCGCTATTGTTTGGGGCGAAAATTCAGTTAGGATAGTGGAATAGTGTACTAGAGATAGCTTTTCTCATGTCTACAGGTAGGCTAACCTTATAGTGAAACTTACACAAAACATTAAGGGGTCAGTGATATTTAGGGTGTTAGGGGGTGTTAGAATTAAAGTGGTACAACCCGAGTTTGTAAGTATTTTTTACTCAAGTGAAAATATTTGCATAATAACTTTGATTAAAACTATTTTAAAATGATTTTAATGTCAATGCATGCTTTGTATACTTCTGACATTGTTAGAACTATTGATTGCACAATAGGGGGTTTCCTGAACATTTTTAATGATAAACTACGTTATCAGATCATTTGTGGGTTATATCTTAATACCCAATTTGAGTTCAGTTTATCGCAAGTGGAGGTTAAATGTGCTTGCAGTAAGTAAATTACTACAAGCACCTTATAAATATACATCAAAAACTATACCTAAAAGCATACAAAACTTGGCTTGTGCCTCTTTAAAGGAGAGTGACATTTACGGTGTTTGGATGTTACAATATGCTTCCAAGTTGACGAAATGAAACTGTTGCCGTTAGCTTTAAAATCCGATTCAAAATTGTTATCACACAGAAGGCTGGGCCAAGTGTCCTTCAGGTGTGTCAAAGAAATCAATGAACTGACTAATAGATAGTCAACAACAGCTAAACGCACACATTAGAATGTAGAGTTCATTTCCTTGTATTACATCAGAATCACATCATTTTCCTCGGAGAGTTTAATTCCAATTAAAGTTTCATTCATCGGATGTAGAAGTAAATTTTTAGATGACAATTCCCAATGGGAAATTTTTTTTTTCGATGTAATTCACATAAACATACTGTTGGATTTTATTCTTGCACTTTCAGTATGTTATTAGTTATGCAATCATTTAAAAAAAAAATACTTTTGAGTTTTGTCTTGCCTTCCAAAATATTACTGAGTAGATTATTACATATTGATCACACATTGCATTTCTACACATCAAACTTTTTTGTTTCTTTTATAATGTTGGTATGGTTTAGTGGGACTTGATAGGCGCTGTGTGCATTCTCAGAAATCCATGTCGTAAATGAAATATATTTGATTTTAAATTGTTTTAATTGGTTTAAATACGTGTATATAATGTATATGCCTGTTTTTTTTTGGAGTTTAGATTTCCCATTTCCCAACATCACATACAAATGACATGTTAATTATGCAAATATTTATGCAAAGTATGCTAATTAGTCAATATCCTTCATATCTATCCTGGGGAAAACACTGTATTTACAGCTCTGGACAATTCATAATTTTAACATGACAGTTACACTGGCGGACTAAGTTCTTGACAAACAGAAACAGTCAGTAAAGGGTCAGAGTTTGGTATATTTATTATACTTACTTGTCACATAAATTTTCAATCAGATCAGACATAACACAGGAGAAGTTATAAAAAATAAACATCTAAAGGCCACAATACACAAGACAATTTGGTGAGCAATATTGCACTAAGAAATTTGTCACATGTGTTCATACGTAATTGCAGGGCCTTGCAGTGTTGCCAGGAAATATCGACATGTCGGATTTTCGGCAATTCGTTGCAAGTTGCTTCTCGTGTTGCCCAGTGAATTGCCACATGTCTGCACTGTGCATACATGTGGCAATTTACTGGGCAACACGGACATGCAGTTGTTGTTACTAGCCTCGTCTCACATGTGACAAATTGCTCACCAAATTGCTTAGTGTATCTTGGCCATAACTGTATAACAGGTTACTAACTGAGTTAGTGACTGTGTATGGGTTTCTGGGTATATTTACATTGTATAATAAGTGATATGTGTAAAATTTAAGACAATTGCATTTACTTATTTTAATGATCTTTACACTATTCACAAACAGCTGTAACTTGGAATTCTGTCAATATTTTTCTGTCAATCACCTGCATGTATGCCTTCTTCATTTCTATATTAATAATTAGCTTAAATGTAGTAATTTTTTTGTTATATTTATCATCTTTTTTTTTTCCATTTGTAAAGAAAACATTTTTGACAATTTTATTCAAATAAATAAAAATGCCAATTTTCTATGTTGCCACAAGTCATATGTCATAATGATCATGTTATACAACCTGCACAAAAAAAAACAAACACCGGTGCATTTGCTTCAATGAACTGAGCTAAGGAAAGACTTCATACAACGACAAAAGCAAGCAAATGCACTGGTGTTTTTTCACGAGTTGTACATTGTATCAAAATGACAAATATAGAGTTTAATACTTTCATGACTATGTTGGGGGAGGGGTGGGGGGAGTGAATATAGCTGTGAGTACCAACATGCACATCACACACAACCAACCAGGAAATAAAGTACTACAACAGCAAATGGAAACGTTACACATTTTCTGTAATTTGGCAGCATTAGAAAACTACTTCTACCTTGTGAAAATGAAGGGTTTTTTTTTATTTCCAGTTCATATTAAATAAACAATAATTGCTCCTCAAAGGGCAGGAAAATTATTGTATTGCTAACAATACTGATGAGAATGCTTACAAAACTGGAATTTTGTATTATTGACAATAATTTCCCGAGTCTGAGAGTAGCTATAATACTTTATGTACTTTTACAATGATCATGCAACAGAAATTTCTAGAATGTTTACCAACAATAAAAGCTTTTATTTGTATTGGTTCAATGAGGTACTGCAAACAGACCAAATCTCCTGTGAGAGTGTTGTAAAAGATAGCACACCTGCTGGGAGTCTCTTTTTGTACACCACTGGGCGTCTCTTTTTGTATGACATCAAGTACATTGTGTTTGGTAATTAATACTGGGTGTGTGTAGATACTTCCGGCATTACATCCTTGACAACAGGGAGTTTGTTGTGAGGGGGGGGGGGGGGGGGGGAGGGGGAGGGGTGGTCTCTAGACACAATTATCCACCTTCTTAAATCCTGATTATCATTACAATACAATTGGCTTGTAACCAAAATACATCGGGTGAAATCCTCTTACCTCCAAAGCCGGCTTGTTTCCCAATTCCTTGTTTTGATAACATGGCCATTAATTTGGCATTCTCTTCTTTCAATTCCCGAATGAGTCGATCTGTAGGGCTTTCATTGATGACAGCTTTATTTTGAATCTTCTTAGCTCTGTCTGCATACCTCAGTGTGGATAACGTCTCGTCATAGTTAATATCAGCTGGACTCAGGGCAGCAATCTGGGAAATGAAAAAAATGTAAAATTGGGGAGTGTTTTTTTTTTCAGCAGAATTTTGAAATAGCCTTGCTTATGTGACTGTGATGAAAAGATAGAACACCGTGTCCTCACAATTTCACTTTGTCTGTATTATAAATGAATACAATTTGAATCAAGAATCTAAATTTGAAATAAAAAGTCAATATTTTTGTTGTTGCTTACTGGGATGTTCTAATTACACTCCATCCTACATTGACATAAAAAGTGTAAGGACTTTAGCTCTCATAATAGAAGGATTATTCTCAAAATGTCAACTTTTAATTTTAATTTTAAATTTTTTTTTTTGCTTCTGGCCCATGAACATTCTGTTAGCCAATATTGATCATTCTCAATTTTTTGTAACCATACTCTTTTTTTCATCAGTTTTGCTTTCACGACCAATGAATGATGATCGGTTTAATACATGTATCAGTACATTGTACATACCATAATAGTCTTACTGTTACCACCCAGGGCACCTTGTAGGAGTTTAGTCAAGACGGAATCTCTGTATGGCACCATTACTTTCTTCTTCCCCATAGCTAGATCTGCCAATGCACTACATAAGACAAAAATAATGATGATGACTAAAATAACAAGTTTTGTTGCTAATACCATGTCGGACTTCAGAAAATAGTGTAGGTAGGCTGGATTTTTATTTTATTTTACTTTAACTTCTTTGAAATTACTTCAACCCCTAAGATAAGGTACTCATCAGTCACAACACTTCCGTGTGAGTTTGATGAAGTGTAAAAGAAGTAAATGAAGCAAATTATAAGTTAGATAGATGAACACAATAACAATGCAGACTGGAATACTATTTATGCAAAAAATGACGTGTATTTTTTCAAACGGTCGTATAAAGCTGGCAAAATAAGGACTGAATTTGTACAAAAACAATAAAAACACTGCTTGAATTGATATATACATATTGTTGTAATATATTTGGAATTGAAATTGTAAAAAATTATTCGGAAAATATATCCCAAGAAATAAAAGAATAATATATTTTAAAAATATTAATACTAAACAAGCTATTGTTAAGTATTTGATATATACAACAATCATAGTTTTGGTAAGAATAGAAATCTATTCAAAGTACGATTTTTTATCAGGAGACTGATTTTATTGGTAATCTGTGTGAAAGAAACAATATGCTATTATTAAGATTAAACACTAGTGAAAGTAATCTAAATGTTAATTTAAATGTTAAATATATTACAGTTTCACATTTTAATTGCATTTTAAAGGTTGCGTAATTGTTCTATTCAAGGCCATTCACTGAAATCTAAAGTTGTGTTAGTACTAATATTACGATACCATTGTTAGTATAGCAGACACCTGTTGATTCTCTTGATATTAGACACCCACGGAAATTGGGGAGGTAAAAGTATATTATAGAATTAGTGTCAATCTTCTAGCAGTAGCGCCAAACTCTGACCGTAAATAATGTACCTAGTATATTTCAGCTGAAGGAGGTGGAGGGATTCATCTGAAATATACTAGGTAAATATATAGGCAAGTGTGAGAATAGTTTATAGGCTATATCCGTTGGGTTTGAATTTGAAGATCTCTTTTACATAACCTAGAGATCTTTAGATTCAAACCCAATGGGTTACCATCTAGACAAGTGTGAAAGTGTGAGAATAAATCAACCTTCTTGTTCTATATTCATCCTGTGACATGAACTAAAATGCTGAGAATTGGACCAGAATTATAGCAGTAATTTTCATGTCTGTAAAAATGTTGTAATTTTGATGTTAAAGTAATCAGATTATTAAATAACACCCAAAAAGATTATTTTGTTGCTCTGGAGTCATTATCTTGTAGTAGTTTTGAACTCAGAATTTAAATATTAATATACATAGCACATATAGAGGAAGTCATTATTTGTGAAATGAAATGTTTGCTAATGCCGAGGTGGTAAGATTCTATTTCAGATAACAGAACTCAAATTCAAAATCACAATTATGAACACATTGATCAACATTTTAGCAATTTACAGTGAACTAATTTTCATATAAATTTTAGCCAGATTCAAAATTTTCCTTAAACAATTTGAATCAAAAATCTAAATTTGCAACAAAAAGTCAACAATTTTGTGTTATTGTTAAAACCTGATAACATTTGCCCAAAAATAATTCCGATAAATGGCAGACTCTTCCCTTAAAGTTTATTTTAAGTGTGAATTTGCCATAAGACTTTCATCGCTATTTTTCTGTTCGTATATACATACCTGATAACATTTCCCAATGATGACAAACTTTGATTGATGGCCGAACCTTCTTTCAATCTATCTCCCGTAGCACCTGTTGAATCAGCCCTTTCACTTCCTGCCAAATCAACTAAATTTATTTCACTGCTTTTAGTGGTGCTTTCTCCAACATCATTGATGAAAACCTGTGTAACACCAAAAAATACCCGAATTAACATTCTTTTTGCTGAGTATACCATTATTATCAGCAAATATGTTACTTTTCAAACATGAAATTTTAGTTTTTAATGGTAATTTTTAAAAAGAACTCGAACTTCGACCATAATACTTATTCAGAGAATGTAAGAAATAAAGGAAGTGTGTGTTTATATTTTTATCTACTCTTCTACTGAGTTTTCAACATCTTCGTACTTTAGTTTAATGTTGTTTTTCATATTTTACAGTGTTTATGTATTTCTTCTGTGTTGTTGCAAGTCAATAAGTTTCCCCGTGAGGGATAATAAAGTATGTTTTATAAAAAAAAAGTTCTATGGATTCACTGATCAACTGATATCAGACTGCATTATATATCAGTGTAGTCTGACAACTGACTGTAGATGTATGTGTGTAGTTACCCTAGAATCTAAATATATCCAATACTTTCCTTCTTGAAAGCATTGAAGTCAAAATGCTTAGATTCTAGGTTAGTGTACTGTCAATGTAATAATCCCCGATTTGACATTTCATTGCCAAGATTCATATCTTTGACACAAAAAAAGGAAATGACAAAACTTTTCTATAGTAAATTGCCGAATAAGGATTACAATGAATTCTTAGCTGAAACATGACATGGTATTAAATTCCTGTCTCATTAATCTATCATCTAGCTGTGTTAAATTGAAAGTTTTATCTATTTTATTTAAAAAGTTGAAAATGTTCAGTTTTGTAACACTTGTGGTAAATCTGAACATATTATGACTTATTGAATGTAAACTGCCTAGTCACTGAGTGCATGACAATGTGTACATATTAACCTCTGACCTCTAATATTACTGACTTGTCAAAAGTGTTGTACTTTTCCTATTAATGGTGTTACTGGAGAGTTTTTACAGTAGTTGTATGGCAGGGTTAGACAATTGTTGAATCCTATTGTTTTTTTTTACATTTTATATGTTTCTGTAATTCAAGTGATTTCACACCCTTTTCTCTCTCAAATGTATAGAGTACATCAAGTGACTATAGTGTAGACTGCTGGCACAGGAAATAGAATGAATCAGTACTATTGTTGACATTGTCACATGGGAATTTCATTATTACAAAATAGATCATTATTATACCGATTAATTCAAGTGCCTGTGGCAGACACTTGATATATTTTTGATTAACTTCTTAAAACTTCTTTAGTATCTGTTAATAAATGGAGTCATTGTTGATTACACAATAAAGTAATTGTGACAAACACACTTTACGTTGATCATTAATAGAGTACTAATCACTTCTGATCTTTGTGACAACACAGTTGATAGTCATGATATTAGGAGGAGAGGTAGACTGGCACCAAGTCTGGATGCCAACGTGATCGCTAACTAAACGTGTGTGGAGGTGCAAATTGTAACCATACCGTATAGGAACTAGAGTAACTGGCACCAGACCCTTGGGAGGTTTTTATAGTCTTCATATGTTTTGAGTTTGTTATTCATTTTTAGTTTTGTATTATTATAAAAAGGAAATGCATTCTTACTTAACTTTAAAAAAAAATGTTCCCAGTTTAATACTATGGTTTGGATGCCAACGTGGTCTCTAACTAAACCAGTGGGTGGAGGTGTAAATTGTAACGATATCGTATAGGAACTAGGCTGAGTTACTAGGACTGCCAAGGCTACACGTGTTCACCTAGTCTTAGTCTGTATGTGGTCTCTGTGAGTGGAGGTTTAAATCTGACCTGATACCTTACAGGACTACCTAGTCTAGATCTACATGTACACCATGGTATTATTGATACTATCAAATTATCTCTTCACCTGACAAAGAGTCTTGAGGTTGAATGCCGCAGATAGCATTACAGATTTAGGCATTCATCTGACTGTTTTGTAATCACTCAGTCAGGTTACAATTATCATTTCACACAAACAAATACAGTTGTGTGGGTTTCAAAAAAAGTAATTTACTCAAATAAATGAAGAAAATATGCCTGAAGAGTTTGCGTAACGCTAAAAGATAGGTTGACTGTATTGACATGTTATAGCCTGGCTATAATATATGTCACATTGTGTGGGTTTCAAAAAAATAATTTGCTCAAATAAATGAAGAAAAAATGCCTGAAGAGTTTGCGTAACGCTAAAAGATAGGTTGACTGTATTGACATGTTATAGCCTGGCTATAATATATGTCACATTGCCTCATTTAATCCTCTTAGCTATTCACAGTAAATAACAACCCAGCTGTCTACTCAACACATATCGAAGTTAGTTACAGACCAACAATCAATAACAATACACAAAGTCCATTTGGGAAGTAATAAGTTTTAGCTACTATTATGAGTATTATGTTCACCTTTCTTGTGGTAGCACACAGTCTGGATGCCAACATGGTCTGTATAACTAAACCAGTGGTGTAAATCGTAATGATACCAAATACTGGGACTAGACTAGGTAGTACATGGTACAATATATTTACCAATTTGGAAATAATCTTAGCTTTTCTATAATTGTCAGGATAGTCATGTAATATACAATATATTAATAGCTGACGTGAAATGATGGCTCTGTCAAAATACTCTATGGATAGAGAATAATTCATGTTATAGTATTGGTATGATAGATTCAACCAGTAACACTGCTCAGTAGTTGACAGACTACTGTAAAAACCTTTCACCTTAAGAATATTTTGCGTTTTTCTTAAGTCTTCAACTAGTTTTCAAAGACCTATAAATTTTCACTAAGTACCAAACTGGTACATTGTGTTCATGTACAAGAAGGCATTTTAGTGACTACTCATTTTTCAGTGTGTTTTTGTTGTCCAGCGAAATAAGCAAAAATAAAGTCCTAGGGTAGCTATAAGTTCCAGGTTTACAGTAATATACATGTTAAGTCTCCTTGGGAGTTTAAAAAACATTTTTAAAATGTATTTGATGTGTTTATCAAACTTTTTTACATGATATAGCAACACCACCCATGGACCAATGGTTTTTATAGCTGTAGAAAATGTTTGTGTTTTTCATTTCCATATTTTGAACACTGTTGTGTTGTGCTGTAATTTGTTTTGTTCTTATTTTTCTTAACTAATTTTTTACTTTTCATTTTATTCAACTTGGCAACCATAAGACAGCTTCCGTAGCTGATTGTTGTGTTGTTGAATATTTAAATAGATAAATAAATAAATAAATAAATAAGCAAATGAAAGAATAAATAAACAAAACAAAGAAACAGATAGATAAAGATGCATATATATATATATATATATATAGATATATATATATATATATATATATATATATATATATATATAAACTAATAAATGGGAAGGGGAGGGGGAATCAAATACCCCAAGTCTTACCTGTTTAAATTTGATTGTAATAACCATATGAGATCTACTACTTGTAGCATTCATGTTGGTAGATGCTGTTGTTCTGTTCATGGTACCATCATCCATCAATCGTTCTATTTGTTTGTAGTTTTTAACAGGAACTGACTGAATATGGATAAAAAACAATAACATTTTGAAGTTTGCGGAATCACAATTTGTATTTCAAAGATAGCAAAATCACTGCACATTGGTATAATAGTAATCAGTCATACAGGCAGAACAATATGCAATATGATAAAATTTACACAAAAAACATGTACAGTTTTGATAAGTTTATTAACACAATTTGTAATTTCAAAGACAGCAAAATTACTAAATGAAGACAAATATTGGTATAAACATATTTATACCAGCAGCAGTTACAGAAGAGAAAAATCGGGGAAGTTAATGGCAATTTTCTACAATGTTGGTTTAATGGAATGTAAATTTATGAACACATATAACACAGATAAAAACTTTGACATATTTTTCAAACAGAAAATAATTTCTTCAAAGATACGAGAAATCAGTTTAGTTGTTGCTAAGTCACTTTATTTATTTATTTACACATCATTCAAACAAATTGTGAGAATAGTACAGATGACTGCTCTTTCATTTAAGAACTAAACGCTTTTACAAATCAGATCACTCCAATTCTAAAGCATACCTTTACATCACACTCATTTGCGTGAAATCAATGCTAACCTAGTCAATTCAAATCAAAAGGGGCCATTCGTATAAGAGTATTTCATCGACAATCAATTTTACACCCTCCATTCATTGCAAAAAGTTAAGAATGCGTGACCTTATTTCTTGCATACCACTGATGGGTAGACATGCAATTTTTATCAAATACATAACCTTGACTTTGAGTTTCATTGACAACATCACCTGAATCTATTCTGTACAGATAAAGTTAGCTATCAGAAGGTTGATTACTCTAGATTAAAATTTGATGTGGTGAATATACAGCCTCAATTTCCTTCAGTTTCAATAGTGTCATTGCAGGTTTTCAATTTTGTTCATTTCCGGCAGGAGTGATCGCCACCTTCCCACGATCACTCCTGGAATAACAAAATTTTTACCTATATTTCCATTGTTTAGTGTGACATTTTTATTTTATTTTGTTGTTCTGGGTGTGATTGTGGGAATTAGGTGGTGATCACTCCCAAAACAACAAAATCAAAAACAAAGAACAATAAACGAAGGAAATACAGGTAAAGGTAAACACAGAAATTGAGCCATATATATTTACCCCATCTGATTTTGATCTGCAGAAAATTCTTGGCTCAAAATCACAAATTGTGATCAATTCACTTCTTCAACTTATTAACATTTGGATTATGATCTTTCTGATTTTTATAGATTGATTTTTTTTTTGGGGGGGGGGGAGAAGAGGCTCACTTTGTGTCACCTTGGTAAACATTCATTCTTTCTATATGTCAACTAATACAAAAGAAAACACTTCAATTGTAAGATAATGGAGATTTAATTTACCTTGAGTCCCTCAACAAAGAAACCAGCTTTTGGATGTTGTCTGACTTTTAGATGACCCCGCTGACCTGCAACAGGTTTGGCAAGCAAATCTCTTACCTGTGGAAATAACATCAGTCATAACTGTTTAAAGGCCAATTATTTTTGTATTTAAGTATCATTTTATTTATACTTGGTTAACAAAGTAACACCAGAGGGCTAATTTAATACATCCAGGTATCAAAAATAAAATGTCTATGATTGAACTAAGAAAGGTTATTGGCCTGAGCCTCAAGTCATTACTAAGGTGGTTCCAAAGTACTGGTGCATCTTCATAGGTATATCAGCATGTCACAGATGGTGAAGCAACTGAAAGTTCTTTGAAAACATATGGCAAATTTCTTTGCTGTGAAAGACAGACATGTATTAATTGCGATTTACTCGGAAGGTGACAACTATTACAATTACTATTGTTCACTAAATCATTGGTATTTAGGCACAACTATTGCAAACTTCTAGAATAACATAAAAGCATTTTTTCTATGCATTCACTTATAGTTTAATTTTAAAAAAAAAAAGGAGATTCACAAGAAGATTGTCCAGTTTTGCCAGTGTTCACTGTTTGGGGTAAAGGAAATTAACTGGAGTAATGTTTGAAAACCAGCATTGTTGATTTGGGGTACACTATAAACCACATCCTAAAGCTTCCCTTACAATATTACAATTATAGTGAATTTTAAGTAAACCCAGCCTGAGGTGACTTTAATATTTCCAGTTCTGACTGCAAGGGTGAGAGGTCAACGACCTATACCATAAAGGTGTGGGCTATTTCAGAGGATTTCAGTTAGATTAAGTGTGTGCATGCCTACTAGCATGATGGGTGTGGGCTTGTTTGTTAGATTCTGCTGCATCATTCTCTCACTATTGTAAGACCTAGTGGAATCGTACTCTTCACGTCAATGGACATCAGAATAGAGAAATTTGCCAATACATGTTACTCCTAAAAGCACCTTTCAGACACAGTTGTTGAATTGGTGTGTTGACTTGGCTATATGTATAAGAACAATGTTCTGTCAAGATTGTTGAAATAATGTGAAAAGTTAATGATCGGGGGGGGGGGGGGGGGGATAACTTACATTCAAATGAGTTTGTTTATGCTTTTTTACTGGACATATAACTACCTGAATGTTGACATCACTGTGCAGTCAAAAAGAACAGACAGGCTAGATCACAGCAAAGATATTTTAATAGTATCATTATGGATTAGAGAACTTCATACTTTCTGCAAAGTTTGGTTGAATATTCACTAACATAACTGACTAGAGACTGCAGTGATCGACCCACCCGTCTACTCAAATCCCCATGTTTAACAGTGAAAAAGCTGTCAACTTTAATTTTCACTTTCGTTTTCATGTGTGTTCATTTGCTTACATATACACAACATACTCTAGACAAGAAAAACATTGTATTAAAGTAGCACACTTGTCAGAAAGATCGAGAACTCAAAAGAGTATTTCCTACTTCATTCAAAATCTTTGCAACTCAATGCAAGTAAGAATGCTGACACGAAAAACATTGTATTAAAGTAAGAAAGATGAGAACCTTAAAAGTATTTCCTAGTTCTTTCAAAATCTTTGTATTACAGGTAAGAATGCTTGACTCTTACCAAAATTCATTCATTCAATATAGTGAACACCGACCCTGATGACACACACACACAGTAAAGGTATATACTAGTGGTAACACAAGTACCTCATGTGGAGACATCACAATTGTGCAATATAACAAGATGGAATAAATTCACCCTGGGCAAGAAATTTGATCCTTTTGTTATTCACGTTTGAACTGCAACTTTACACCCTTCAACAGCCACCATCAGAGTTTGAGTTTGAGCATAACGTTTCGAACTTACCTGTTCATTATAGATTTCCAGCATACTATAAGTAACTTGAAGTTGTTTTTTATTGTCTTTATTTTCATCAATAGCTTTAAAGAGTTCATCACAGGTGATTGGTACAATGCCTTTATTTGGGCCGTAACCAAGCATGGAATAACTTTTCCCGGATCCAGTTTGTCCATATGCAAACAGTGCTGCATTGTAACCTTCCCACGCATTATTTAACACTCCTTGACCAAGATCCCGGAAAACAGTTCTCTGTCAATTAAAATGCAGGAATGTTAAATGCTACGCTTAGGATTATTATTTTATTTTACTCTGATAGATTTGGTAGGCTTATCTTTTTGTCGTGAAGGGAAAAACACACTAAAAGGTCTAAAAACCACACAAAACCATCTACACCCTTGTCAAGCACAGTATATAACCATCTACACTATTCTTCAGATCTCATAATGCTCATAGGCCACCCCTGAGGCTGCCTGCCTACTACAAGTATGAACTTAAAAACTTGGAAGAAAACCTATGAAATCCATTCACTGATAAGTCTGTGTGCCGTCAACTATAAGAGAAAGGGAAAAAATGAATCCTTCACAATCCTAAAAGCACTATTCATAATCCTAAGTTCAAAGGTCACAAGATATGCCTATAGGCATGAAGAAATGTAGTTTTCTTGACGGATGCAATAAAGATTCGATTCGATTCTACTCTATTCTATTCTATTCTATTCTATTCTATTCTATTCTATTCTATTCTATTCTATTCTATAGGCAATTTTTGGATATGTTGACTATCAAAAAGACTAGCTGTGATATGCTTTCATTTTTGCCAGGAATTATGGTCATTGTAGTATGTGTGAGCACACTAGTCTACATAATTTTGCTGTGGTGAAGAAATTTGTCATGCAAAAAATCATGGTAGTATGGTATTAGTACAAATAACCTAAGCTTAGTTACAATGTAATGGGGTAAACACTAGCAGCCTATGGAGGGACTACACAATATCATATCACACTGAGAGAGAGAGAGAGACCGTCTGAAAATAACAGCAATTTAGAACAAAATGATTGGGCAATGACATGTAAGATGCAATATGTCTTTAATAATGCCTACCTGGTCTGCATATTTCGCTCCCGTGGCAACAAAGACACCGTTTTCATCATCTTTAAAACCATCGTGTGACCAGTATGAGTAGTCAAAGGCAAATGTATGAGTTTTCCCAGTTTCTGGATTTTTGATAATGGTTGTCTTACCAGACATAGATATTGCACATCGAGAGTTGGCATTTTTCTCTCTCTGTAAAAAGAAACAGAATGTACAACAGCTTGAGACAGAATGACAGAAAATAAGAAACGACATCCTCAAATATATTCTTTTCAAGTAGTACAATACAAGTTTGAGCCAAAAATTCATCAAAAAGAAAAAAAAATTACAAGAAGTAATTTTCCATTTTTGAACTTTTCATTATGACTTCATGAAAGTATGTAATACAATATCATCCTTTCTACTATTCCCTTTAAAAATAGATTTTTGTTTTAAATCTCTAAATATTTCATTGACAACTGTCCAGTAAATTGCAATTCCCACTCACTGTAGAGATCAAGTTGCTTTTGTGAATACCGTAACACAATATTTCAATAGATGGAAGTTAGACTTGATATATGGTTTGTTGTTCAGCTCTATTAGGCTTCTAGTTCGATTCTCTGAAGTGATTAGCTGACAGCATGGCAGGACATGTTATATCTTACAGACTAGGTACGTGGAAGTCAGACCAAAGTGAAAAATCCTAAATGTAGAGTACTTGGAACTTTTACAGTTCATACAGATCGTGTCGTATTACATCACAGATAAGTCTTTGGGCAGTGTATACCTGTCCAGCCTTTCTTGGCATGCTTCTAAAACTGAAACAAACTGGTCAAGTTTCACTTTTTTTTCTTCTTTTTTCTTTAGAAATGAGGTCAAACCCCTGAGGGGTCAAAATGGTTCACATCATTACAGGTAATGAGCCATAGTTATCAGCTAAATACAAACGGGGATCACCATAACAATGTTGCCATGGCAACACCAGAAGTGTTTATGCCGCTCTCCTGTTTGTAATGTTTAGATGAGGTTAAGTACAAAGGAAAGTTAAGGGGTACATAGCAAGTTAATCATGTTTTAATTAAATATAGAACAAAGAAGTCTGTGTAAAACTTAAATGAGAAGAAAAGGTACTGTCAATGAGATATAAGCTATAGAAGTATTTGCCATAGCTGTCAGTAATTTTCTCATAAATGGCACACATAATACTCCTTGTCATTAATACTTTTTATTTTTACACGTAAGAGTTTCATAGTTTGACATAGAAAATGTAGTCTAGTCCCTATACGGTATCATGGTTTTGAGTTATTCATACTGTTTCATCTCTTCAACACTGATGTAAAGCTCAGACCACTATAGTGGTCTGAGTGTAAAGAGAGATCTTGAGATTCCATGCCTATTGGATAGCACTAGACTATGTTGACTTAACAACAAAACATTTACTTAATAGCTGTAGTTGTAAAAATGAACCTATTAAGTTCCGGGGTTATATTTCACTATATCATTGACTACATCAAAGGATGCTAATCCCCAAGAGTGATGGCGTCATCAATAAAAACTGACAGTCTTGGCAACAAATCTATGGTGTAGCAGCTCCTCAAAAAATGTTTATGTTGTCGACACTAATTGCTACGTTTTTAGTTGAGGTCCAAATATGCAGTAAAATGCTATGTGGTTTTATGAAGTATCAAAATGGAGCCAAATATGAGTGTCTAATGAAATTCCAAACTTTTATGACAAGGGGTGTATATTTATACCTGGTATATATTAGAAAATATTTGTTGAACCTGATAATCAGATGTATAATTCTAGTGAGGAAAAAATGTAGCACTGAATAAAAGAATGTTTGATAATGTCTCAAGATTCATACTGTTTCACAATTATGCAATTCTTATTTAGTTGCCTTGGAGACAATCGTCATGGCAATGTAATAGGGGAAGGGGGTGTATTATACATTTGTATTAACTAAGCTGTGTGAACTACAGACCTAAAGATGACTTCCCCTACTGCCTAGGATTTCATTAACAGCATTTTACTTAATATTTGTAACTTAGGCCTGAAAGCAGGCACAAATTCTTATTGGGTATTTAATTTGTTCCATCATTGTGAGATGTCAATTAGCCTCATGACATAATTAGAACTAACTTGGAAGACTAACTTGGAGAGTGAGCTGTACTATGTAACTGCATGATTACTATATTCAATCGTCACTGCAGGGGAGAAACTGTAATCTAATATGTAAGTTTGAAAACATAACTGACAGTGAAATGCTACATACTATATTTTTATTTTATTTATTTACCATCTAACAGGTATTGCCCAATAACACAGGAGGAAGGTTCCGTGTTAGTGCAGGAGGAAACCGGAGTACTCAGTACCCAGGGAAAACCTGCATTGTTTGGTAGACTCAAACCGAATGACACTCTTCTTAACTAACATGTTGTGGTACATGTAATATTCTATGAATGGACTCTAGGCTATGTGTTAAACAGGTTGTTTGCCAGTATAGTCATTTGGCCAATGATTCAAATGATTTATTGCTGTACAAACAGCCAATGCCAAAATATGTGATTTGTTACAGTTGTGGTGAAGAAAAACATGTCCGGTCTACTACATGTGTAGTTTATGACTGAGTCAATACCAACATTTTTCTGGTTGTGAAGTAGATCTACTGCAACCCGGAGATTAGTTTAATGTAGTTTTTTATCTTTTACAGTTGTAAATAACAATATGATTACCCCCTCCCCCAGTACTTAAGATACTGATTCATATATGTCAAATGTAGCCTACTGTACACTCTAGGAATCTTGTTGATTTGGATCTTACGCAAGTGGGAAATAAATTACAATTGACCATGGAGTTAATACTGTGATATTGAACCCTTATCAAGAGAAAATAGATGGGAAGTTCCCTACTCATGTGTACCATTGATATCTGTTTTAAAACAAATAAGATAAGTCATGTGTTATGTCTATTGTAGAGCTTTAATATTAGCTGTTGGATGACTTTGACAGGATCATATCTCACCCAGGTGACTCATGAATAATCAGGTTTCAGTCAAATCTGAAAGTCCTATGTTTTTTTTAATATTATTATATGCTTCAGATTACACATATCTCCAATAGAGGAACTCGGTTTTCAGTTCAGGAATATTGGACTATTGGTCACCATCTATGAATTACTACTTTCTGAAACTGGTAGCCCACTGGGACTACTAAAGAAAAAAAAATGATTCAACGCCCTTACAGATGACTAGCTACATATACAATGTATCTAATCAACGATTCTGATATTGATAATATGGTAAAATCCTAAATAATTGGCTAGCTTAATTGTGTTTGCTAAAATGCGTGCAATGATATTAGAAATGGCTGATTAAAACTCTGTGAATAAGAAGCCGATTTTATAGTTCACACATTGTTTTACACATGGACTCAGGAAATAAATTAATAACTACTTGTTGTGGAGAAAATTCAAATGGTATAAAAATTTAAATATTCATAGAATCATAGAGGTATCGGTGTTATCAACTCAACTTTTGATGTCATTCATTCTGTATCCAACATAATAACTTTATTGGACTCAGAATATTTCATCTCAACAACTTTTTAGGTATTTGGTGTTTTTTTCAGATAAGCAAAAATTAAACCACAGTAGATCACTCGTTTTTCAAAACTTTGTAATCTCCGAAGTTGAACACGAATGTGTTGTTAATGACACGATCATTCAGATATTCACCTGTCTTTTCAAAGCATCATATGTGTGTACACAATGCTAGTTTCCAGGTGCTGAGTCTGGAGTCACGACATTTGGTATTGTCATACAGTAGATTACTATACATGTACATGGTATTATAAATTTATGCGACCGCTCCTTGTCACAGGAGATTTTGATAAATTATCATTCTCATAAACGGCCTTCAAAATGTTTACATCCTCCTATAGAAATACATGCAGTGCCTCATATGTTTATTTTTGACAAAATGACAACTTTGTAAAAATTGTTTACGTATTCTAGTTTCCATGGTTACAATCTCATTGTAGATATACTGCTGTGCCTTTATCTTGTTTTCAGTGTTGTGCTGTGCTTTTAGTCTCACAAATTGACTGTTCCAGCATCTGTTCTATTTATCACACTATTATACAAAAAGTAATTGCACCCATTCATTGTCAGGGTGGATGTATATATATAGAATGGGTGCTTTGTCCAAGCTCTTTACACCTCATTAACTTCACATTTCTTGTCACAGGCTACAGATTCTGTAAAAAATACAATCACATTTGTGGAAAGCACGGCATTACCAATTTTCATTTTTTTCCCTCCTTTATTAAAAGTAAAATGTAATGAAATTTTGAAAATTTTGGTGAAACATCGTCAAATCATTTATAGATTGTTAAGATTTACAATGTAAAACCATGGAAGTATAACCCACAAAACTGAATAAATTAAGCGTATATGTTGGTTAATGGGATTCATAGTCAATTGTTTCATTGACTTTCTTACTTAAGAAAAAAATCCTCCAACATCGGCTACAATACATATCTTTCTTCAACTATTGATCTGTTGATATTGATGATAAATCAATAAATAATTTCTATTTTCGTTGTTAATTTTTCTCTGTTTTTTAATTTATTTTTTTGTACTTCCTGGTGCACGGTCTGTGGATGCTTTGAACCTGTTTGTTGGTTACCAGTTTCGCTCTCAAATCAGTGTTCTGATATCAAATTACAATTCAATTCCAAACGTGCTGTTGACAGGCAACAAACTCTCCCTGGACTTACATGTAGTAAACGCCCGTGTCGCAAAAAAAAATTTGTTCCATTCACGATAATAAGTTTTGATTTGACTACCACTTACTGTGTCTATATATAACGATTGACTTTTTATCTCGCGTCCACTTGTCTCAAGAGTCGAGACAAAATGTCAATGCAGTGATTGTTTGGTACTTGCATTTCATTAAATATACGTATATCCCCACTCTATCATTCCTCGCACGAAATACAAACAAAATGCAAATTGAACGTCCCAAATTAAAAATAAAATCACCTTGATTCTGAGTCAAAGAGAAGCCTTGACCACATGAAATAACTAAAGAATGACGAATTGCATATCATTAATATTAACAAGTCGTATTGTTATTTTGACAAAACTGATAACGGGACCTTACCTGGTTGAATGGACGAACGCGGACGGCAACTTTTACACTATCCCCAGACATGTCGATAAGTTTCAACTGTGTCCGTCTTTCCCGCTCATATCCGTACTCTGCTCTGGTAGTTTATAGTGCTAATTCTACTAAAATACTCGTCATTTCCGCATTCTCGACTAATGATTGGCGCCTATCGTAAACTTCTTTCGCATGTGTGTTAAGAGCGCAGAGCGTGCGTGATTACCGATTACGACTCACGGCTTCTATGAATGGATTAATACATTAGCATTAGTAGGGGTCATGGATTTATTTACAAGGACATCTGCCAAAAACGGTCCGTCTCTAAAGACTGATCGGAATTATATCTTATGAATTTTAATTGAATCCAAATTTCTTATTAAATATCAAATCATTGTTAAAAATGTTTGTAGTTGTCATAATTTTTAACAACAATTCTTTCATTTGTTCTTCGCATGTAGAATAATGGAATAGTCTAAAGAGAGTTGACCAATCAGATCACTGCATTGGAAGCGCACAAGAACATGGGGCTTTTCGCATGTCGCTTGTGTACATTCCATGCATCGCTCTCATCTCTAAATGATGTGGGTGCAGTGATAACCACTACTGTACATTTAGACTACTTTGTAGCCAAAAATGTGCGCCTAAAATATCCGCTGTATACTTTGACCATTGACCTCAATAAACTTATATTTGATCAGACAAAAATGGATGTATTAGTTATGTCTTCGTTGGCTCTTGACGCGTGACGTAGGATCCGGATATAAAAATGGCCAAAAACGATATAAACACGTTCTTTTTTAATTTCAAATTTACATTTCTCTCAGAGCCTTTAGTCTATTATAGCACAGACCGGCGTACAGCGGAAAATTAGTGGTCACAGTTCGGTCTTCTGAAAAGTACGCGGTTACGGGGCGCCCTCATCCATCTTTGGTTGCCGAATAATTGTTGGTAATGGATCCGGGTGTACGTATGTAAGATGGGGATTTAGGATTAGAATGCAAATGAAAAATGAGAGTGACATTTAAAAAAAAAATAGCGACAAAGTTTTTCCTGGCTAGCAGAAAGTACCATGCATATGTGAACCGAAAATTCTGATTGTATCTAGTATAGTTTTTACTCTAGTATTGTCATGTTTTGTTATATCATCCATATCGGTATTACATTCTCACAAGCCGGAGTACATATTTCTGCTGTCAGAAACAACGAAATATGAAGGAAGTTTCGCCTTCTCATCATTCCTTCAGAATATTATCATAAAACACACGTAATATCAAGATAATAGAATGAACGTGGATGTGGTTGGACGGCAGGTGTTTCTGACCCGTAAATATATAATTTGTCACAAATTACATGTAAACCTTTCCGTCATGAGTATGGCTCCATGTTGACATCCAACACATGGCGACGTTTGCTGACTATTAAAATACAAATGTTACCAGTGAATTAAAATATTGCTTATACCGATAAAGTCTTATGAAAATTTATAAGTTATGATTTATTACATGAATATGTAATAAATGATGATTTATTTATTTATTTATGTTAATACCATAACAATCTGAGAATATAAATTTAATATTGACTTACACAAGTCATAACGCACAAGCAATTCATAGTTTTCTTGTATTGAGCTTGGTCGACAATCCTGAACATAATGTCAAATTCCCTAGTTACAGCTCACCACTAGGTGGCGGTATTATCAGCTGATTGTAGAACATGTAGAAAGCTGATGAACATTTTTGGTTTGGTAATATTGTCTCGCCCACTCTTTCTCGCACCAAAATGTTCATTTCATTTGTATGAATACAGGATACAATGTCTCACGAAATATCCATATATTTACAATATAATGCATCATTATGATAGTTGTAAATAATCAAAGCAAGAACATTCTTAGTAAATGAATCACGGTCCAGACACTGTCACTGAACAACCATCAACTGCTTAAAAATCCTCATCTAAATCTCTCCTAAGTAACATAGCAGCAGTGTTTGGTAATCATTACACCTGGGCTTGTTTTGATATGTATAACGACTTCCTAAAGTGTGATTTCACCCAGTTCAACTGCTCTATAAACAAGATTAGTCATCACCAAGACATGGTTGAAGTCAAATATGGCTGCTATTTGGTCAAAATATCATCGTCTGTGGTATTTAGTAGTAGCAGCAGTAACAAGTAGTAGTTCATATTTATGATATGCCTTCCACAATGGATGTCATGATCATATATAGCTCTGTGGACTTATTAACCATGGCATAGACCTATGAGTATATCAACACAAAAGCCTATGCAACTTCAACTTCTTGGGGCGCATAAAATCCATTTGCAACCTTTTGTATGGCACCCTTGTATCAAATTTGAATGAAATTGGATCATGTATGTGACCTGTTTGTGCTAAATTTGAATAATATTGGATCATGTATGCCAAAGATATGGCTGACAAAATGTACAAACACACACACACACACACACATACAGACAGAACCATTCCTACAACCTGTTTGGATTCATTCATTGACCAACTTGGGGTTGACAACCACACATCATCACACAAAGACAAAGACACAAATAAATCTTAACGTTTGACAGGACTACAGTATTTATTGAATTCTACCAATACTTCAAATGTTAACTAACAATATAGTTGTTTTTTTGTAAATACTGTTTTATGACAATGAAATTCCAATGGAAAACTTACTGTAAACAAACTAATATCGAGGTAAACTCCTTTAGAAATATGTTGACATTGATGGTTACCCCTAATAGGGCAATTACTGACACCAAGGCTGTATGTTGACTTGGTGTCTCAAAACAACACTATCACACTGATATAAAACTGACTGCTATACATTCCAGTACTAGTTTCAGTTGACTGTACCGTGTTTACATGTACAGTAAGATTTCCTTTGTACTACAATGAAAACCACATCATCTGAAACAATGTTATAATTGACTTTTTGAAAATAAAATCACTACATTTTCTTTCTGTGAAATACTATTATCTGAGCAGATCAACACCAAATCATGTCCAATTTAATGATCTGCTCAGATAAAGGTATCTAGCGCAAAGAAAATGTAGTAATGCTCCTAAAATTTCATGAGCCAGATGATGAAAAGTAGCAATGTGTAATAGTCAGATTTTTGTTCAGCCAGAGAAGATGCCATGTTTCATGTGACATGGTTTTCATTATATTTGTTTGCATCCCTTGAGCTGAAATGCTGACACCTTCAGTCTTTCAACTAATAATATAACACAAGTGTTCCAGTCCAGTGATGTCTCACATGATTTACAAAGTTATCATAGTCCTTGTAATATGGTGTACGATACAAAACAGAAATAAAGAATTTCATAAAAGGGAGACTCCCCCCATTCAAATAAACTTTCTAATCTAAAGGTACAGTCCTTCAGGTGTTCCTTCATTCTTTCTATACAGAACATTTTCTTTAGATTTCCTAAAATCTTCAGCAGTAACTTTCATCCTCCTCTCACGTAGTGCCATCAGGCCGGCTTCTGTGCAAATGGCCTGAAACAAGACAACATTGAATCCTGATAAAGTAACACACAATACAGGATATAGTAGATGATGACTATCAAGTGTTCCTCAGTCTCAAAATCTGTACTCATTTTTCTCCTTGAGAAAAAATAACTAGACACTCTGGGCTTTGGTTCACCTTGTCATCTTAAATGACAATATTGTCATTTATTGTTTGCTGTCATTTGTCACAAGGTTAGTGATATTGTTCAACTCATATTATTCCTAACACAATTGTAAACCTTGTGGTTTTACATCAAACACAATGACAATATTGATACTGCACAAATAATTGCAGTTGATTCAAAAGCATAGCAATGAGAGCTAAAAAGAAAAATGACGATCTTGACCACACACACACACACACACACACACACACACATCACAGAATGTTTGTACAAATTGAAGGCAGTCAAGACAGAATGATGATTTTTCCTCACCTTGATATCAGCACCAGAGAGATCATCTTTAGCCATGATGAATTCATCCAAGTTCACATCCCCAGCAAGTGTCATACGACTTGTATGAATGTTGAAAATACGTCTCTTTGTCTTCTCATCTGGCATGGGAAATTCTATTTTTCTGTCTATACGTCCTGCAAATTGAAAATTGAATGTTTGGGTGTTTTGGTTTGTAGACATGACAATAGTTTCTGTGCATTTCAAAGATCAATTTAAGAATAGTTTGACAGTCTCTGGTTTTATCATATGTGTCAGACCATGCCTGAGATTTTTTATCACTTGGCTTAATTTTCCATACACACATCTGATTCTGCACGTATGTTTTAAAATGATTGTAAACCATGCTCATTATTATTACTCTAAAATTCTGCATGTTCAAGGTAATCCCATATCATATTTATATTACGAAGTCATATCAACTGCTCATTAAAGGACTGCTAAAAGAGATGTTTTACACTGAAGGGAATAAGCACTCAGGAGTCATGAATATTCATTGTGCAACCATGCATATATATATTTTCTGCTGACTCACATGATGCAATGGCCCATAAGAAATGTGCCTATAAAGGCACAAGATCAACTTGATGTTCCTCTGAAATTGCAAGTAATTGTATGTGATATAATTGTGCGTGTGTGTGTGTGTGTGTGTGTGTGTGTGTGTGTGTGTGTGCATATTTCTGTTGTCGTATGTTCAAGTAGATGAGTTCTGAGGTAAAAGTATAAGATTGCCACTCTTAACATTGAACATACTACTAGTAGCTATGACATGAGTTAGAAACTATTTCATGCTAACAGCTACATGTACCTGTATTACTTTGTATTAATAGCTTACAAGTTCAACAAGTCATCATCTATTCATGAACAAATTCAACATGTTGATAATCAAGAAAACATTTTGACAGACTCACTACAATGACAGACAGCGAATCATTATTGGACTTACCAGGTCGGATGAGTGCTGGATCTAATGTTTCTATTCTGTTTGTTGCCATGACAACTTTGACATCACCCCGTGAATCAAATCCGTCAAGTTGATTCAAGAGTTCTAACATGGTTCTTTGGATTTCTCTTTCACCACCAGAATTAGATTCATATCTATGTTTGAGAAACAATAAACAAGTAGTTGTACATCTAGACTATGATAATTGTCAATAGTTGCACCCCTAATCTTCTGATCCACAAATGTATAGTACATGCCTCTATCTGTAGCCTGGAACCCCCCCCCCCCCCTCCATTCTCCCCCCCCCCTCCATTCTTACACTCCTGCATTCTTTTCTCATCAGTCAATTCTAGAGTGTTCTGCACCAAGTTATGTACTATTGGTATGTTCTTTGCTAGTTCAGAAAGGTATGCTACTAAAGCAGCATGCACCATGACATTGACTTTGTACAAATTCACAATTCAAGACAGTTTGGTAACAAGTTTTAGAACGTGTTCCTTGCTAATACACAAATGTATGACATCAAGGCATTATTCACCATGAAAATTGAAAACATATTTACACTTCTACTATGTTCTTTACTAAGCTCTTTGTTTGGTTAGCTAGGTAGTAATCACCATGGCAATGACATTATTTAAACACTCCTTTCATTATTCAGTTCATATTGTTTGGTCATCACTCAATATTAACATGGTGTGATTTTTGCTTATGTAAAAGTAAACACTGTCTACACCCAAATTTGCCAATATTTCATTTCTGGGTGAAAGACCACGGTGTATAAAGTTCACACACCATACTTCAACTTTGACCGATGCTGTCAACAACAGAGACATACCTCTTAGTTCCAATGGCATCAATTTCATCAATAAAGACAATAGACGGACCGTGTTCTTCAGCTACTCGGAATAATTCTCTAACTAGCTTTGGACCATCACCCTAGAAATACAAAAAGAATCATATCATAAGAATATGTAACATATTCCTGAGACAGCATAGGATCTATATTGTGTTAAAGGGCCATGTTTCAATCCTGGGTCATCACAGTAGTGTTATAAAGGATAACATGTACATGCTTTTGTTCGGTACCAAGTCTTTCTAAAGCATTGCCAAACAACCGTTTTCATGCCTACGTGTATATTTTAATCCTCGTTTCACCATTTACAAGTGAATGTTGTCATTCATCAAACTTGAGAGGTACACTGACAAAACAGTTCACTCTTCCTCACACTTACTACCACATGACATGCTTCCCAACCAACAAAATATACATGTGAAAGCAGTGGATGATTGTAAGTATGATTTTGTTGTTGTACTTTCGTTGACTTACCAAATATTTTTGAATAAGTTCAGAGCCAACCACTCTTAAAAATGTAGCAGAGGTCTGATTGGCTACTGCTTTGGCTAGTAGTGTCTTTCCTGAAACAGAAAGTAAACAATTCTGTAGGACTAACAAACAAAATGACATATCATAATACCAATATGGAGGAAAGGGGGACTTTTCTATGCCATAGTTACCAACATTCTGATGGATTTATAGGTATATTCTGGTAGAACCGTCCAGCTATTGGTTAACTAGTAGTAAGTGGGTTGTGCATAACACAAGATTAAACCAGTCCAATTCCTAGCTTACAATTAATAGTAGAATGACTTTGACCCCATCCCAAGTTGTTTTGAAGTTGCTTCTGTGATGGAACATCATACCTGGGTAGGGAAGGCTGTCAGTATTCTTAACTTATGCTGGAATAGTTGAGTGGTAGTAAAATGACCCTTATAGTTGTAACTGGCCTCCCAACCCCAGTCAGCAGACAAACTGTGTCAGAGACTTGTCTACAAGCTAGGAATATAAGGAGACATGTACTCTTCAGTATACTGAGGAGTGAGGATCAACATAACATGACTTACCAGTGCCAGGGGGACCATATAAAATAACACCTTTTGGTGGTTTGATACCCATTTCTTCATAGTATTCTGGATGTGTTAATGGCAGTTCAACCGACTCTTTGATTTCCTGTATCTGTGTATCTAGACCACCAATATCTGCATATGATTCTTGGGGTGCTTTTTCTAGTTTCATTACAGTAACCATAGGATCTGTATCGTCACTTAGAACACCTACGATAGCATGGACCTGTCAAAAGATGAGGTAGTTGGGGGGTCAAAATTTGAACCACTGGTATCATATTGCTGTACGAAAAATACATCAAACATTACAAATAGACAGCGCCCTCTATGACTAACATCCACTTCAGTCTTGTCATCTGTAGCTATCATTTCTTAGTTTGTGTTTTGCTATATATGAAGTATCACACACGTCTATAAACAGTGCTACCACATTCAATTTTATCATTCTAATACTAGTATCTCAAATGGCTTTACAGACTTATAGAATTAGTTTATCCAACTCTTAGAAACATTTTTCCAAATTTCTGAGGAAAAACATTGTAATATTAAACTTACATATGTTAATGATGTAATAATTAAACATACTCTTTTTTCTGCTGTCTTGTAAGCCTTTTATTGGACATTTTGATGCAGTGCTTGTTTTATCATACACTTGTATTGCTGGGGTTTTTTTTAATCACGTCTGTCTTTTGCACACACTGGAATAGTTATACCATGGTACCAACTTTTATTGATAAAAGAAGTTATTGATTTAAACCAAGACTATGATAACTTGATTGGATGTAAAGTTGTGCAAAACCTGAAATTTGACTGCGAGAGCAGACAGAGACCTTGCGCAAGTAGCATGAAAATAAGCTGGAAATACCACAGTGCTATCACGTTCAGTTTTATCATCTTAACAGTGGTACATGGTGTAGCTCAAAAACCTTTCACACATCTATGGGTGTACTGTGAACTGAGAGACTCTCAGGGTGGCTTGAAGGGTAACTTGGGTGGGAGTCTCCGGAGGGAAAGAGCATGCCAAATATACTGAGGATGTTCATTATGTGTGCCGGGGTGGAACTAATTATACACGAGACGACACCCACCTAGCAATAGTACAGTATTTACATACAATTGTAAACAGATTACAGATTTATGATTCACACACGTGTGCTCCACATGTCCGTACATCTTACATCATCACAAGTACCTTGGTTAACCCAGGTCTTACTACCAGTACTGACCTTATGGTTCATGAGTACAGAACATCCTGGCTCCAGCTGATCTTTATCAACAAATGAGAGAATACTGACATAGTGTTCTGATCCCACTGATGTAGATACAATGGCATGGTTGTCATCAATAATCTCCTCTAGGTTACCTACTGACATGGGAGTACCACGCAGATCATCCACTTTAGATCTTTCTTCCTGTAAACAAACAAACAATAACAACAATAAAAACAACGCTGTTTCATTAGCACACAAACATGTGAATGGAAAGATATTTTACATACTTTGGCAACATATTTTGGCAGATCAACAATGAGAATTTTTATAACAACTGTGCACTCCATTGACATGCATGTTTATTAACAAGCTAACATGTCCGTTATCGCGAAGTCAGTTTTGGAGATTAGCGATTTGCTTTCCTACAATACCTCTCATTTTTCATTAACTACATGTGGTTATTTAGACTTTACCAGTGACAATAATCCTTATGGTAAACATTTGGAGTTACAAATTGTTTATATCTGACTAAAATGAGCCAAAACACATTTAAAGCCAAACACCCCTAGGTCACACGGTGACACAAGAAATGTTATCACGGACAGCTGTGTGTTTTGATGACAAGGTAAACGGTGACAATGAACAGAATGACGAAGTGACTCCTGATGAGGTGGAGGGATGGGTTTGGGTGGATGCAATTACTAACAAGGGGAATGCACTTGTGTTGAATGTTAGGATTTAAAGTGAGAGGTATGGGTATGTAATGTGATATTTCTACATTGACTCGGACATCTGAAAAATTGCTAAATATGACTTTACATGCAATATTACATCATTTTTTTGCATATTTCCAAACTCTCACACTTCACTTGGCATATTGACATATCTGCCTAGGAACATCTGAAGGACATGAATGAGAAACAAACAATGCTGAGTGACTTCACATGTTAGCAATGTAACTTATCAAAACTGCTCTAGTGCCGCCATACCTCATGTTTTTCTTCTTGTGGCTTCAGTCTCTCTTGATTTCTGATAAATTCTTCTTCCATTAGCAGGTAATCTTTTATCCTCTCCAACTTGAGTAGTTTCAGTCTGCATCTTGTGTATGGTGTGACTGTACAAAGACAAAAAAAGAGTGGTTCAATCAAAGCTTAAAGCTACTCATGCAAACTTTATAAAGCATCTCATTGTCACATAAAAATATATGACCCTTACCCCTTACCCTAATAAATACAGCACACATTCTGTGAATAGCACTTCAAAAAGTTGTGATTTTGGTAACATCTGACTTGCAATCCACTAAGATATGAGCTACCATCATATAGCAAAGACTTTTTCATAGTTATCAGAAAAACAAAAGATTGTATAGTTTGGCCACTCGGAGTGTTATTCTGAAGGTGCTTTTGGACTGGAAATGACAGTCAAGATAGTTGAGTACTGCAGCTTTCGTCAATTCCTAATTGTTTCACAGACTACAGTGAATGTCATTTTCAACCAATATAAGTAGTTTTTACATATTTTAATGAGAGTAAAATTACTTTTTAAGTAAAAGATAGTGTTCTTTTTTGTAGCAGGTGACAAACTTTTTAGGGAACAGAAAATATTATTTTAGATGTATTTATTAACATTTGAATGTACAGTAATAAGACTGACATCTTCAACCAAAGTTTTAGTATTTTGCTGATTTTTCCTTATCTGGGGTATGTTTCAATTCTGTCATGTTTCATTTTATTGTAAATGGCTGCAAACCATTAGTAAATGACTGATAACCAGAATATAATGTATCTGATTGGTTTTCCAATAATGTATCTGATTGCTTATACAAAAACATTATTTTTGAAGGCATACAAATAAGGGATTTTGCGTCTCGTTGCCTATCTAGCAAGATATGTAAATATGCCTAGCAACAATGGTTATCAAACAAGTGATAATGGTCAAGTTTTCACCGTGGCCATTTGCGACGATGTTGAGAACAATAGTGTTGCTAAGTGTTTGACACTTTCAGCTTGACCACCCACAAGTGGTTGCCATGGAGGCAATGGCTCACGTGGGATCTCGTAAGAACTGCAACGAGACGAAAAACAGCTTATTGGCTGGTAAATTTAAAGTAAATACCTACCTAGTGGTAACTTATTCGCTGCATCAGGACCTTTAGTCTTCCTTCTTTTCTTACCAACTCTGGTAGGAACTGGAGGCTCATATTTCTTCTTCTTATCCTGTATAGTTACATTCAAAACAGAGTTAGTGCCTGGATACTTTGCTCAGAAAAAAAATGTGTTATAAAGTCAACTATATATATATAAGCTCTATTGTAATTTCTGAGCACCTGCTTGAAAAAATGTGATGTGATCTCCAAACTGCTTCATTTTATGCAAAGATGGCATCAAAACTGCCTTCAATACCCAAATGCTATTTTCTGTTCTAACTTGAAAAAAAAGTGTTAGTTACATTTGTGCAATTATTTTTGGGAGATAACTGTTAAATAAACTTACTTTATCGTCTTTCTTATCACCCCCTGCTCCACCGCCTGCACCTCCGGCACCAGACTGATTCTGACCCTATAGATGAAATACAAATTGAAGTCCATGAAGTGCAATCTTGACTCAGGTTGACACTAATATTGTTGGTATAGTCACAGGGTAAAGGACCAATGATCAATTTTGTACTCGCGATTTTCCGGATTTCTAATGTTATTTTCTGTATATTTCAAATAAAGTTTTAAATACTGTTTCCTCTTACTGTTTTTTTCTATTTCCTACCTGATATCAATGTCTTATCTGAGTTTTTATCAGCTTTGCATTAATTAGCTTGCTAGAACAAACTCACTATTTGCCCAAATTAACGCATTATGCCAGTGAGTGTAAACATCTACTGATCCGACTAAATGGTAATACACGGAAAGGGGTGAAACTCCAAAGGGACGTGTCCAGAGGACATCCGTAAATCACCCTGCCACTTAATTTATTCATGAATTCACAAAACAACAGGAAATAAACAAATGGTAAAATCATGCATATGTTATTATCATGCATATTGTTATTTCATTCTCAAATTAAAAAGCCGACATATTTGAAGAAATGCTTGAGAAGACAGTTTTGACACGATTGAAAACCAAAAACGTCTGTCGCCTGGACAAAACAGTGTGTCGTTCATTAGGATCATGGATGTAGGATTGACATATTAAAAAGCCGACATTGTCAAAGAAATGCTTGCCCGATAGATATTCACGATTGAAAACCCAAAATGTCTATAGTGAACAATGTAGCATGGATGATATATTTAAAGTCCGACGTATTCGAAGAAATACTTGCATGATAGATATTCACGATTGAAAACCAAAAATGTCTCCAAAATGTAACCCGTGCAGCGCATGCAGCACGATCGACATTTTCGAAAATAGAACGTCGCGTCGTTTGGTACATGATAGGACTTTTGGTTTTTATTAAATAGTGCGAAAACGTCACAAAAATGAGGAAAATGTAGGACGAAACTCAAAAATGAAAAAAGTATTGACTTCTGTGCAGTGTTTGATGAGTGTATTTTACCCTTTTCTCCTTCCTTATGTCCCAACATTTGCTACGAATCGAAGATAGCATTGACAGAATGCGAGTTTATTCCCAGAGAATCCTGGGTAATTTGTTTACAAGTTAGGCACATGTCGCCAGTAATAAACAACTCAGGGGTCAAAGGTTTCAACTTCCGACTTCCTGCTTTACGGATGTCATCGGGACATCGTCAGTGTGTTGGCCTGGTTTCGTGTTAGGGCACTTACAGACAAGCTTCAATGCTGTAACTTCATCAATGCTTCCCTTCATTTGTACTTTAGGGATTTCTGGTTGTGGAATTACCATTGTACCGTTTGAAAGTTGATTTCTTTGCAAATTTCTGGACACGTCCCTTTGGAGTTTCACCCCTTTCCGTGTATTACCATTTAGTCGGATCAGTAGATGTTTACACTCACGGCATAATGCGTCAATTTGGGCAAATAGTGAGTTTGTTCTAGCAAGCTAATTAATGCAAAGCTGATAAAAACTCAGATAAGACATTGATATCAGGTAGGAAATAGAAAAAAACAGTAAGAGGAAACAGTATTTAAAACTTTATTTGAAATATACAGAAAATAACATTAGAAATCCGGAAAATCGCGAGTACAAAATTGATCATTGGTCCTTTACCCTGTGGTATAGTTGTACAGGTGAGTTTAGTCACCCACCCAACACATTGTAAATTCTTTAATCTTGAAGATGTAGAATCATTGCGAACCTTCGAAATTCACTGTGGACTAATTTACATATGGCGATAATATACACAAAATTATAGTTTTTCTGGACTTATTTCAATTATGTCTTTTCATTTTTTTTAAATTTATAATACTATCATATGCTGAAAACTTTCATAATGAGATATCACACAATGTCAACACATTTATATTTTAAATCTAACTCTAACATTGGCAGAATCTGCATATTCCAAGGTGTCTATGAAAACTGTAATACATTTGTATACGATATAAATTATACCTACATTCGGCTATTATACATGTAAAGTGCATTTATTATCCTCAAAAGACTGTTAGTTTGAGGCCGGAAGTTGGACAACCATTATGACAAACAAACATGGCAGCCCCCATGCATTTCGAGTTTTCGCAGAAGGGGTATTGATTGGATGTTCGTTATTGTAATTGATGCCGATTTTCAGACATTCTTAATATTGGAAGTCTATCATAAGTCGTCCTAGGAGTAAAATAAATGTCAGATTTTCTTTGAATTGAACGACAATATCTTCAAATGATCAGTGCACGCAGTGAGTCAGCATGAATCGTGTGCTACAACGGTATGGCTACGCTAGAACACGATGGTTATTATCATAAAATTATTGAAGAAAACGAATCATTCAGCCTGCTTGCAACCCTTTCAGTTAAAGTACATTAAACGGAAATGAAAATACACCATTTTCATCTACGCTGTCAAGCACCACAGCTACAAATTGCGACTGAATATACTTACCATTTCCACTTCAATCCAGTGGTTTACTCTTTAGGATCAAGTTCCAATGCGCATGCGTTATTATTCCAAGGCTTTGGCTGAGGGCGCTATCCTTAACATCGACAGTTGAACAATCTCATTGCTGAAGATATTATGTCTCGTACATGTTTCAAAGCTGAGTGTCTTGGTTTATGTACATATATATACCCACTTCGTATACAGTATACAGGTATAGAGTATACAGGCTGTGTACCACACATTTGGTGTTGTACCGGTAGTGGTGGCTGTGCACGTGTACCATACATCTGATGTTGGGGAGGGGGTGGCAAAGACGACACCCTGATGACTGGTCGAGTTGAGCATGTAAAGTACTTGTAAAAATAAATGTTGAGTGCTCATCTCACTTTTACATCTCAAAACACACAAAACAAATTGACAATAATTGGATCTTCAATTTGGTCACAAAACTACAGATTGTAAAATGTGACCCACCCCCGATTCCTCCGCCCCCTGTAAATACTTAATGCTCCCCAAGGGAGCCTTCAGTATTTAAAGGGGGGGAGGCCGGGGGAAAACACACATGGTCTCTTAAGAAAAACATGACCCTCCCCCCATCCTCCATTTGTAAAAAGTGACCCTCCCCATTGTCCCAGTTTGAAAAACATGACCCTCCCATGACAATTGCATATACTGAACGTTAATCAATATTCCCATTATATGTATATATACAAATTAAATGATTCTGACTCTGTATTAGAAAGCAATATTTCGACATATAAAGTGACAAACAGTAAAAAACTAACACAATCTAGTAAGTATCTAAAACGTGCTTTCATTGTTGTGCATACTCTGTCTGATCAGGTCACTTTTAAAAGTTCATCATCATCAGCACCTCACCTTCAGTATTGTCATTATCAGTGTCACTTTAATCTGACTCACTGTCACTACTTGAGTCAGTACATGTATCACTGTCCGTGTTCTCTATGACATTCAAAACTAAATCATCATCATCATCATCATCATCATCATCATCATCATCATCATCATCATCATCATCATCACTATCATCATCATCATCATCATCATCATCATCATCATCATCATCATCATCATCATCATCATCATCATCATCATCATCATCATCATCATCATCATCATCATCATCATCATCATCATCATCATCATCATCATCACTGCTACCATCACCATCATATTTTAACAACATTCACGGACCGTGTGAGTGATAAGGTGAGATGGTTCAATCAACAAAATGCATCGTTTTATTAAACAATTTTCTTACAATATATGTAATTTGATTTTTGTATTTTGGAATGTAAAGTACTCATGTTGAGTGCTCATCTCACTTTACATCTCAAAACATACAAAACAAATTGACAATAATTGAATCTTTAATTTGGCCACAAAACTACGGATTGTAAAATGTCACCCTCCCCCAAATATTGTAATGCAAAATATGACCCTCCCCCAAGAACAGATTTGTAAAATGAGACCTGCCCCCGATTCCTCCAACCCCCCCCTGTAAATACTGAATGCTCCCTAATGGTCACATTACTAAAAGTTGCGTTGAAAACACTTTCCTGAGTTGCCAACATCATCATCCTTTGACTGATCAAATCTATCAGCTCTGGGTGTGAAGTCGAGCGTGACTTAATTAAAGACCGTTCTAATATGACGTTGCCAATATTATGTATGGCCTTGTCTCGAGGCTCTAACGGTCTTTTAATACTTTTTTACTGCTTGGAAAAAAACGGTGTCATCGACAGTTTTAGGGGACTGGGTCAACCACCCTATCAAATGTTATGTAATGTTTATATATATCAGAGTTTGAACACGTGGCAATGTTATAATTTTAAAATAACAAATTATGTTCAATTGATGTTAACTTTGGAACTTTACTTATCGACATTGCTACAATTAGAAAACAATTATCACCATGCATCATCACTATTATCGTCACTTCATTTGATAGTGCTTGCACCCACCAATCGTATAACCTTAAACATACTGCACTAGGTATATTTGGATATATATATATATTTGTTGTCTGTACAAAGACATTAATTGCCGTGTTTCTTGAAGTCCCTATTCAATGATCTCTTTTATAAGAACACACAATGACGTTGTAAAATGTATCAATAGCCCCGTCTACACGGCACTAAAAATCCTACCTGAGGTAGGATTCAGGATAATTTGAAGCTCGTATAGACGCAAACGCGTCCTGAACCTGTCCCGAAACCGGGTGACCCTAAAACGAATGACAACCTGAATGACGGAAAACGAATGACAGCATTTCTAGGTGGTAAACAGTGGAATGACACCCTTTTCTACATTCAGTTAGTTGAATGACACACTCTGCACTGTAAAACCAGTGGAATGACAGCCGCCACTCTATAAAATAAGTGGAATGACAGCATTTTCAATGCTTTAGAACTGGAATGACAGCATTTCTAGGTGGTAAACAGTGGAATGACACCCTTTTCTACATTCAGATAGTTGAATTACACCCTCTACACTGTAGAACCACTGGAATGACAGCCGCCACTCTATAAAATAAGTGGAATGACAGCATTTTCAATGCTTTAGAACTGGAATGACAGCATTCCTAGGTGGTAAACAGTGGAATGACACCCTTTTCTACAATCAGTTAGTTGAATGACACACTCTGCACTGTAGAACCACTGGAATGACAGCCGCCACTCTATAAAATAAGTGGAATGACAGCATTTTCAATGCTTTAGAACTGGAATGACAGCATTTCTAGGTGGTAAACAGTGGAATGACACCCTTTTCTACATTCAGTTAGTTGAATGACACCAACTACACTGTACAACCACTGGAATGACAGCCACCACTCTATAAAATAAGGGGAATGACAGCATTTTTAATGCTTTGGAACTGGAATGACAGCATTTCTAGGAGGTAAACAGTGGAATGACACCCTTTTCTACAATCAGTTAGTTGAATGACACACTCTGCACTGTAGAACCACTGGAATGACAGCCGCCACACTATAAAATAAGTGGAATGACAGCATTTTCAATGCTTTAGAACTGGAATGACAGCATTTCTAGGTGGTAAACAGTGGAATGACACCCTTTTCTACAATCAGTTAGTTGAATGACACACTCTGCACTGTAAAACCAGTGGAATGACAGCCGCCACTCTATAAAATAAGTGGAATGACAGCATTTTCAATGCTTTAGAAAATGGTGTCATTCCACTGTTTACCACCTAGAAATGCTGTCATTCCAGTTCTAAAGCATTAAAAATGCTGTCATTCCACTTATTTTATAGAGTGGCGGCTGTCATTCCACTGGTTTTATAGTGCAGAGGGTGTCATTCAACTAACTGAATGTAGAAAAGGGTGTCATTCCACTGTTTACCACCTAGAAATGCTGTCATTCCAGTTCCAAAGCATTATTCAGTTAGTTGAATGACACCCTCTGCACTGTAGAACCACTGGAATGACAGTCGCCACTCTATAAAATAAGTGGAATGACAGCATTTTTAATGCTTTGGAACTGGAATGACAGCATTTCTAGGTGGTAAACAGTGGAATGACACCCTTTTCTACATTCAGTTAGTTGAATGACACCCTCTGCACTATAAAACCAGTGGAATGACAGCCGCCACTCTATAAAATAAGTGGAATGACAGCATTTTTAATGCTTTAGAACTGGAATGACAGCATTTCTAGGTGGTAAACAGTGGAATGACACCATTTTCTAAAGCATTGAAAATGCTGTCATTCCACTTATTTTATAGAGTGGCGGCTGTCATTCCAGTGGTTTTACAGTGCAGAGTGTGTCATTCAACTAACTGATTGTAGAAAAGGGTGTCATTCCACTGTTTACCACCTAGAAATGCTGTCATTCCAGTTCTAAAGCATTGAAAATGCTGTCATTCCACTTATTTTATAGTGTGGCGGCTGTCATTCCAGTGGTTCTACAGTGCAGAGTGTGTCATTCAACTAACTGATTGTAGAAAAGGGTGTCATTCCACTGTTTACCTCCTAGAAATGCTGTCATTCCAGTTCCAAAGCATTAAAAATGCTGTCATTCCCCTTATTTTATAGAGTGGTGGCTGTCATTCCAGTGGTTGTACAGTGTAGTTGGTGTCATTCAACTAACTGAATGTAGAAAAGGGTGTCATTCCACTGTTTACCACCTAGAAATGCTGTCATTCCAGTTCTAAAGCATTGAAAATGCTGTCATTCCACTTATTTTATAGAGTGGCGACTGTCATTCCAGTGGTTCTACAGTGCAGAGGGTGTCATTCAACTAACTGAATGTAGAAAAGGGTGTCATTCCACTGTTTACCACCTAGAAATGCTGTCATTCCAGTTCCAAAGCATTAAAAATGCTGTCATTCCACTTACTAGTATTTTAGAGTGGCGGCTGTCATTCCAGTGGTTCTACAGTGTAGAGGGTGTCATTCAGCTAACTGAATGTAGAAAAGGGTGTCATTCCACTGTTTACCACCTAGAAATGCTGTCATTCCAGTTCTAAAGCATTGAAAATGCTGTCATTCCACTTATTTTATAGAGTGGCGGCTGTCATTCCACTGGTTTTACAGTGCAGAGGGTGTCATTCAACTAACTGAATGTAGAAAAGGGTGTCATTCCACTGTTTACCACCTAGAAATGCTGTCATTCCAGTTCTAAAGCATTGAAAATGCTGTCATTCCACTTATTTTATAGAGTGGCGGCTGTCATTCCAGTGGTTCTACAGTGCAGAGTGTGTCATTCAACTAACTGATTGTAGAAAAGGGTGTCACTCCACTGTTTACCACCTAGAAATGCTGTCATTCCAGTTCCAAAGCATTAAAAATGCTGTCATTCCACTTATTTTATAGAGTGGCGGCTGTCATTCCAGTGGTTCTACAGTGCAGAGTGTGTCATTCAACTAACTGATTGTAGAAAAGGGTGTCACTCCACTGTTTACCACCTAGAAATGCTGTCATTCCAGTTCCAAAGCATTAAAAATGCTGTCATTCCACTTATTTTATAGAGTGGCGGCTGTCATTCCAGTGGTTCTACAGTGCAGAGTGTGTCATTCAACTAACTGATTGTAGAAAAGGGTGTCACTCCACTGTTTACCACCTAGAAATGCTGTCATTCCAGTTCCAAAGCATTAAAAATGCTGTCATTCCACTTATTTTATAGAGTGGCAGCTGTCATTCCAGTGGTTCTACAGTGTAGAGGGTGTCATTCAACTAACTGAATGTAGAAAAGGGTGTCATTCCACTGTTTACCACCTAGAAATGATGTCATTCCAGTTCTAAAGCATTGAAAATGCTGTCATTCCACTTATTTTATAGAGTGGCGGCTGTCATTCCATTGGTTTTACAGTGCAGAGTGTGTCATTCAACTAACTGAATGTAGAAAAGGGTGTCATTCCACTGTTTACCACCTAGAAATGCTGTCATTCGTTTTCCGTCATTCAGGTTGTCATTCGTTTTAGGGTCACCCCCCAATGGTCGTAAACTTTTGTTCAATTCTTTTTAGTGCACATTGGATATTTAATCTAAATTCATGCTTGTATGCAACATCAGAGCCAAGTAAACCACTGTATAAGATATTATATAATTTGGAATAGACTCAAATGTATATTGTTACATGTACTATTCAGAAAATATAAAGAAATATCCTTAATTTTGAAAAAAAAATGCCCATCACCAGAAACAAATATATAGGTAGGTTGAACAGCTTTTTCATTTTTTCTGGCCTAATGTCGTATCTTTCAAAGTAATTGCCGAAAAGATGTCACATTCAAAGTAAAAAAAAAATGGATGGTGCTTCCTCAAATAAGTAACAAAACAAAATAATCATTTTCTTTACCCAACTCCCAAAACTGTTATGGCCTCGTTTATGTCGGAACCCAAGTTGAACTTGGTGAATTCTCCTTGTCAATTTCATTATAATGGAAATTGAAGTTTGGATTTTGATGTCGAAGGTACAGCTCTGTTTACAAATTCAAGGCCATTCTTTCCATAACAAATTGTCGCTTCAAAATGAATTGCGGAATAACGTCAGTGTGCAATGAGATACTTATATCAAACAACATTTTAACCAAATACAACGTCGGACACAATTATTGAAAGAAATATCAAATAGTGGATCTTAAACTGCGTACCTAGTTTAATAGTTTTTCAGGGCCACCGAATATTCCAAAAAGAGATCTGAGGTTTTATCAGTATGAAATGTTTTAATACAAGGAACAAGATGTAAATGAGATCGAGCGCATATTCGGAGTCACTACATGCAGCATAGCAGGCGACCTCACGTTGAACGACTTTTTCCGTCTTTTTTTTTATTCACTCGCTGACATTATAATTGCGACTTGCTATCTTCAAATGAAGGAGACTTTCAAGACTACTGTTCCTCGCAGAAAATGCACAGTGCATGTGCACACTTCTTTTGTACTTTCCCGCACAAAGAATGTTTAATTTGCTGCAAGAAGTTACAATTTTTAAGCGGATACATTTTTATTCAAAGTTAAGCCAGGGTACAAATAGCGATATAAGATACATATTAGCCAGGAGTCAGCAGTGTACAGTCACTTCAGTGAACTATCCATTTAAATCGCGCATACTAGGAATCGTCCGGTAAATAACGATTTTAATAGCATCGTTATGTATTCAAAAAGTAGCTTTTTTTCTTTCTTTTTTCCAAAATCTCAGGGGGGCAGAGCCCCCCCCCCCCCTGCCCCTCCCCGCAGGCTACGGTACTGATATCACAATCAAATCAAACACTATTGTAGTATGTAGTGAAGAAAAAATAGCTCTTTTATTGACACTTTACTGGATATTAGTGCCTGTAGCAAAATTCTTCCAGTTCTCGATTTTACGACATTTTTTTAAAGAAAGGAGTTGTATTTATTGGTTCAAAACATATTCCATTAAAAGTAAAACTGTTTTGTATGATGAGAACTAAAATTGTTCAACACTCCCCCTCCCCAAAAAACAAACCCAACTAAACTAAAAGAATCCTGATCTCGCCCCATAGTTCAGTACATGCACAGACAAGTATCAAGACGGGTGATTTCGCTCTGGTGGTATGCCACGGTTCGGAATTGAAGAGCGCCGCCAACGAAGCTCAGAGAAAGAGAGCAGCCCGGCAGCCGAGCGGTACACATCGATCATGTGACATACCCTTGACTTGTTGCTTCCGGGTAGTTAGTCGGTCTCTCTCTAAGAGGGAGTCAGCTGTTTGTAAACTTCTCTCGGGATTTCACGTCACTCGAAGCCCATGAATGTAAAGTATGGCGTCTGTTAAAGTGGCTGTAAGAGTTCGACCTATTAACGAAAGGTAAGATCACACCGGCTTCTAAAATGCTGTGGGCATGGGTGATGAAAATGTAATGTCCGATGATTAATACCACCGTACCGTGTGGTGTTTTTGTCCCGCCACGGAGGAGGTAACTGTCATGTATTGACACTATGTTGACATAATTTGCAGTACTATTTATTATGAATTCAGTGCCCTGTAAATCGCAGACAGCGTAGGGGTTCCCCACTTCCCGTTGTGGGCGTGCATAAATCGATAATTCGGGTAATAACGGTATTTAATGAAGGCATTGCGTTTTGTTTTCGGTGAAATGGACAGATTACAAATAGCAACTTTTCCACCATAACTGTTAACATATCAAAATATGCACAACAACAATGGTCAGATAGATTTTCAGGTTGTTTTTTTTGATGGATTCAAAATCAAAATTATTTTTTTTTAAATAAATAAATAAATAAATAAATAAATAAATATTTGAATGTAAATGTATTGATAAAATAATCGTTATAGCCTTGTTATGATGTTTGTTTAATGTTTGTTGATTTGTACACGAGGGAGTGACAGTATGTATACATATTTTATGCACACAAGTACCATAGTCAACATGGAACGTTGTAGTCCTGCTTGCATACGGAGTAAGGTGTTAAGGGTCATGTCAGTAGTCTCGACCCGGGCACCGTCTGCTAGCATGATTAGGAACAGTTATGTCATGCTGTACTGCCTGTTACTTTTACGAATGTTATCTTTGTTATGTATTCATACTTCAGTGTGTCACACTTGTAACTAGTCCATAGCCTATAGAGTAAGTTATCTTTTGTGGTGAGAATAAATTCCCTATATTATAAAGATTGTTCTGTAGTTCCATGTTTTTACATACATGTATGCCTTGTGTCTTCTATTACATATTACATGTAGCTCTAAATATAGACCAGGGTTGTCTGTAGATTATGATCATATAATACTTCCTTTGATATAATAGCTTATCAAAGATTATATCATACTGCTGGAACTATGTGAACTCTCTCACTGAAGCCTTAGATGGGTTTACAGTATGGGTCATAAGCAGAGCTGCAATGCACTCTTGCCTTGGTTAGCTAAGATAGTATATGCTCTGTCTCTCCAAGAAAAAATGCCACAAACTTAAATTCTATTCAAAACGTGCCAACATTTGAGCAAGCCCGCTACAGTGTAAGAAAAATACATAGCAGAAAATAATGGCTGCACATATCATTTCACAGTGAAATTTGAAACTCAATTTTTCCAACAAATCAAATTGTCATGATTTTCAGGATCAGATCAGATAATTTTTGGCCATGAAAATGTTGTCTTTGGCAGTCCCACATTCAGTTTGTGAACAGATGATTTTTTTGTTGTTGAAAATCCAATATCCTCAAGATATGATGTGTAAATGTCATTCAGGAAAATGCAAGTGACTTGTAAATACATGTATTTGTATGAAAGTAATGTCACTCCATTCATCTCTAAATCAAAGCTCAAAGGAGGATCCTGACAAAGTTTTGTCCTTGGATGATCCAAATGTGTAAGGTAACTTTTAATAGCAGCAATATGTCATTGTTAATAATTCTATGTCTGTGCCTAGAGCTCTTTGGAGGACAGGTGCATTATACATTCGCTTTATTGTTATTATTATTATTATTATTATTATTATTATTATTATTATTGGCTGAAATGACAATAAAAGGGGACATGCCAAGGGCAAAGCAATTTATACCACAATGTTTCTAACAATTGCGATATGATACAACTGTATGGTTAGATAAAGAATGCATTTAGTAGAATGTGTGTCAATCACAGTACTTCATAGACCACACTTTTTCTCTGTTATTGTGATATAATACTTGATCAGCTGACATTGTAAATGCAGAATGTGTGATAGGAAGAAAACAAACTTGTTTGATCATGCATTACCAGCATAATCATGAAAAGGGTGTAGCCCATGATGCAAAATTAACCAAAACTCATTCTCTGTCAAAATCTATAGTATATGTATTTGATAAACACCAATCCAAGTTGGTTAATTCTCACATATAATGTATGATCAATGTCATTTTCAAATTAATTCCACCTTTGAAAATAATGGTGTATTAGTTTGTGGTTGTAATTTTCAAGTGTTGAAAAAAAAATCAAAATATACATAATATGCTTTTTGTATGTATCTTCACCTATATAATGTAATGTGTGTGTGTGTGTGTGTGTGTGTGTGTGTGTGTGTGTGTGTGTGTGTGTGTGTGTGTGTTTGTGTGCAAAGCATTGATAGTATATATGCTTGATATGTTGCTCAATACCATTCCACTCATGATGATCTGTTGCTAATATTTGTCTCCACCCAGTTCAAGTACCCTTGATGAAGTTACATTAATCCTTTGCAAAGCAACCACTTTAAAAACTTAGCTAAACTTTTAAATACTTCCGCTGCAGAATTCTTCTACACTATGTCCTTTGATCTTTAGCAACAGAACGAGTAGTACAAACCTAAGACCTCTGTTGTAGGCCAACATAAACCACTGCATTGTTTCTCTATGAATAATTGTGTAAATAGCTCAGGACAGATTCAGAGTAAGTGTGTACACATAGCTATATGATAGTATATATATACTTGTTGCAAGTTTTGTATTTATGTATTTTCTTATCAAGTCTGCAATCAGAGCATAATTTACTGAGGGAGTTAACCATTTTCATGACCCCTGTGTGACCTGCATCTCAACATTTGGTGTCACACACACACACAAAGACTATTTACAAAATGTAATGAGAATTTGAAATCAGTTCAAAATGTGTCAGCTTGCTGTGGAAGCTGATATAAAATGTAGATATTTGTTCTTCTGTAATGGAAGAGGGTGTTATGGCAGTCGGCAACATAAACAGTTAGCTGGTGTTATTTATTCACTAATTATGCCTGACATGTGCTACTCCACAGGGTCACACAAAAGGTCAGGAAAATTGGCTATTCTTGGTGCACATTTCAGCCTTTGAATGAAAGTTTCATTCATTCTTCTCTCTTTTATATCCAGAGAAATCAACCTGCAGTCACCATGTATTCTCCAAATGGAAGGCAAGAAAACCAGTATCACCAATTTGAAGGTAGGACATCACACCAAAACATTATTATTCAGGGTAATCTTTTATTTCTATTGTAAGTCATCACATGACCATCATATGACCCAGTTGTCAGTCTGCAATGATTCATGGGAAATATCTTCTCACAATGCTTCTGTCATCACCTCCCATTTTAAATGTTATAAAGCAGTATGAGGTATTTTACTGTATACTCCTGTTATAAGACAGAGTAATTGGACCCTCATTACCAGACACTATATTGTTTTCCTTGTGTTGTCTACTTTAAACTTCTAACATTTTTACATGATGTGAGAAAAATATGAAAATGTGATGAAAATTAGAAATTTACAAAATGAATATAGAAAACTGAAATCAAAGCTGCTGTATTCAAACTTACAAGAACCGTACGAATTTTAGTTTCATGTCTGTGAAATCACAGGGATAACTTTTTGTTGTAATGGTGTGTTTTTGTGCAATGTTGTAGTCTTCTGTGAGGATAAAAATGGATAAAAAGTTACCCCTTAATTAAAACTTTTTTGGAATAGTACTCATAAAAACTGACAGTTGAACCAGCCTAATCGTAATACAATACATCTGAATCAACAAAAAACTAAAGTTTACTTTAGAAATCTGATATTTCACCCTTCTGCAACTTTTACTTCCTCTTTCAAAACCCACTTTATAGCACAGTGTCACACGATAACGATAACCCTCCGAAGTCTTAATTACTGACAGTCCCTGTAATAGAGGGAAGTGTGTTCTATTTACATGTGATCATACAGGAAGATTGCACTAATCTCATGGTAGTCTAGACTGTCGACATTCGCTTGCGCCTTTTTTTCCATACGTTTTATCTAAACTCCGATCCGGCGCAACACTAGTATATTCGCAAACTGATATCGAGGGCCGAAGGCCCAAGCGCCCTCGATATCAGTTTGCGATTAGACTAGTGTTGCGCCGGATCGGAGTTAAGATAAAACGTAGGGAAAAAAAGGCGCGAGCGACTGTCGACAGTCTAATGGTAGTCCTGTACAGAGACTTGGCAGTCTGGCTTGAAAATGATGTTCACGAGAACATTACAGGAGATTTCGTCTTAGCTTGCAAATGCTATTAAATGATTATCAAGGTCAGTGAGATAGACACAATAAAGACAACACACAGACATCCTTTACAAAGTGTCTGCTGTGCACTTTGATACATTGTATTTTTTGTTACATTGTAACATTTAATAAAATACAGAGCAGACACTGTAAAGGATGTCTGTGTTATTTTTATTGTGTCTATCTCAACATGAAATCTTGTGCTCTTTTAAATAGCAAATGTAAGCTAAGATAAAATCTGTATGTATGCTGTCAAGCCAGTATGCCAAGTCTCTAAGCTAATGTAATGCTCAGTACAGTTTTCTACACCTTTTGATACCCACAAATTACAAGTTAACCTTTCTCACATCCAATTTACAAGTCAATGAATAGATTGACCTTAAGATTTGTCAGGGAATCATTACAGGTTCTCACACTACCATGATGTTTTCTCACCAATGAGCTACACGTATATAAAAAAAAAATCTTTGCCACAAAGTGCAGTCTTACATTGTACATGTAAAATTATGTCTTATAATTTGTCCAATTTGGAGCAAAGTTTTGACATCAGACACACATTCACATTTATAACTAAGTGGTCATGTAAGAAATTCAGATGTTTGATTGTACAAGGTCAAAAGTCAAGTCATTAATTGTAAAGGTCATTCAAAAACAATTGTAAAGGTCATATGAAAATGATTGCAATGGTCATGTCAAATCAATTGTAAGGTTAGATGTGTCCAGACCTGTGACAATTTGACCAGATTTCCCACTTTTCACTATCAGGATTCGATCCCATTGATAAAAATTCACATATAATTACATATTGATTAAAGTCTCCTATTTGAATGATTGAAAGGCATAAATTAGTCTAGATTAATCTGATTAAAATCTGATGTAGTGTGAATGGCGCGATTTCTTTTTCGCAGGTGTGTTTACTTCATTTGTTCTTTTGTCTTTTGTGAGTGCCTGTTACATACATCTGACACAATACCATAGGTTTTCCTGAGCCACACAAGAGTGTTGAGTGAATTTTATATTCAACAAATGAGAACATGTAATGCAATGAAACATACGGGTACAGTACTTCACAGAACTCTGTTCATAAAGAGCATGAGCACAGAGTGCAGACAATGATGTTATTGTTATTGTTTGGTGGTTCTCTTTCTTTCAATTTCGAACGTTGAGTGTTACATTGTAAGCTGGATTCTGATTGGATACTCATAAACACGAGATTGGGTTCAATAAAACCTATGGTATTGTGTCCGATGTATGTACCCACAAAAGAACAAACAAGTAAATGTAACAGCCAAAAACAAATCACACCATGTACACAACATCGGATTTCAGTCAGATTGGAGGCTATCCATGTTTTAGAATCCTTCTTTATGTCTAGAAGAATTCACAGCCACGAATAACCTCTAGACTTGGCATAAATATTCTTGGGTGGACTGTTCCTTTAATATAAGGAAATTGAAAGTATTATCAAATTTCTTCCTATATTGAGGTTGAAAAAAAAGCATTTTCAAAATAACAAAACTGAGAAAGTCATGAAACTCTAGCGATGAATTTCAATTGATTACCCTGGCTGCTAGCATCAAAATACCCAGAGTCATCTTTTAGGGCACAAATGTACAAGTATATTTTGGAGTGATTTCGCTCAAATGTAACATTGCCTAAGATGCACAAACTTCTTAAAACCATTTTTTTCTGAGATTTAATCTTTGGATATTATAACAATGTTATTGATCATCGATGCAAATGTTTGTGTTTCCATGGTTACAGATAGCTGGTTCAGGATCGGGTGATACAGGGAGAGAAAGAGTAAAGACTTTCATTTATGATTATTCTTATTGGTCGTACAACAGTCAAGATCCACATTTTGTATCCCAACAGCAGGTCAGTCCATACACTTCTTTTCAAGTAGAACAGTTGTTACACACTCCCTTACATTTATGTCACCATTATTTACCTTTACTTGTAACGGGCTGGTGTCTGACCCACCATGGAATATAGGGGTCGATATAGTGTATATCTACCAAGCAGAATTCAACCTGGTGGTAATAAAGTGAAATGTCAAGTGTATGTATAATACACATACAATGTTCTTGTACATTTCAGTTCGGTTAATTTTTGATAAAACTAGTTTTGATACGAGCAAGAATATCAGGTAGCTATCGTCAGCCATACTCGTAATTACAGTAAGTTACATAGTGGAAGAATTATCTCTACCAATGGAATAGCAGGAAATTTTCTAGTTATGCTTATGACAGTGAACCAGTGAGTTCAACAAGGTGCCTTATTTCACCATCCACCTGTCTCTTCAAGTGATATGATGCTTGTTTTTTTGTTTTGTTTGGTCGTAGGTGTTTGAAGATCTTGGAACTGAAGTGTTGAAGAATGCCTTTGAGGGATACAATGCATGTGTCTTTGCATATGGGCAGACGGGGTCAGGAAAGTCATATACTATGATGGGAAATAAACCAGTAAGTATTGCTACAATGTTACAGTGTTAGATAATGATATGTACTATGACATAAATATTATGAAAATAATATTAGTTATGGACTTAATATTATCACGTTTATGCTTTTGCAAAGCTACACACACAAATTTACCTGTAGGTGATGAAATACTCTTCAGAGGGTATACAAATATAAGAGTAAGTCATTGCATATACCCCCTCCTCCCCCTCCCCCTCCCACTATCCTCTAGTTACATATACATAAACATACATGTATAGATCTCAACAGGTTAAGTAATTCATTTATTACAATTTATTGGCATGTTCATTATTAAAGGAGAATGCTGCCACTCCAGGAAATAATCATAAGCTTATTTCCATAAATTCATAAAATTTAACATGATTACAAAGAAATACCAAATCCAGATCACCTTCATTGAGCTCATTGTGGTCTGCTGTTGCATCATGGGACTTAGCAAATATACTTATGTGTTAGATGTGCAATGAATATTCATAGCTATTGGTATGAATGTAATATAAGCTGTTTTGAGTCATTAATATTCATTGGACATCTAATACATATGCATGTCTACTGAAGTGCTATGAGGCAAAAGTGGACCGCTGTCAGAGGTCGGAGGTCAGGTTACATTATCTAAACAGAAAGTTCAATGTAAAGAGAAGAAAAAACAATAAAAAGTGAATAAATAAATAAGGTACTAATGAAGTAAAATGAACAGTAAAGAGTATGAAAGAAATCTTGTGGTGTAATATGGGATTGATTGTAGTTGTATGGAATTTTGAAAGAAAAGTTGAAATTAGCAAAATTTGTTGACTGAGGGTAGTACATGTGTACATCATTTCAGTTCAAGTAAAAAATACTAAGACTTGAACAACAACAGCTTACAATACTTGCTAACACCAACATGTCCAACCACCATTTTTGACTGCATACATGGTGTTTGTTTGTTTGTTTGTTTGTAGGATGCCATCGGACTCATTCCAAGAATTTGTGAGGTAAGTTATGATACTGTTAAACATGGCTGATGTTGCCTTGGTTACAGCTCACATTGAATTTCAAAAAATTATGAAATTTGACAGTGATTTCAAATTAACATCTCTGAATCGGTATATTGAACATTATCATAATAAAGTAGATTTATTGTGATACAGAGGCAAAGAAAGACACTTGTGTGATGTGATTTAATGGAAAAACAAAGAATTATACAGAAATTTAAAAAGTAATTTATGTGGGTATAACCTATTCTAAAAATGTCAAGAAATTTGTGGTTGACGTCTTACGTAATGAAATATTACAGTATTGTTTCAAAAGACTTGTCAAGTTTGTATTTTTCCTTTGTTTTTGTTTTCCTTTGTTTTGTTCCCTTTTTTCCCCTTGAGAGAAATTACAGCTTCATATACTGGTGATAATGACAAAAATCAAGCATGCAAATGCGTTTTTTCCCCATTTCAATTAATTCATATTTTCATCTGACAGGCACTGTATAACCACATAGAGGGCGATAAAAGTGAAGGTACTTCATACAGAACGGAGGTCAGGTGTGTAATTACTTCAATGTAATGGTTTCGAATTGTGTAATGTTCAAATTATTGTTAGTATAAATGAAGTTATCATCACATATTTCATGGTGTACGTCTTTTAAAGAAAATGTTATGAAAATATCTTGAAACTGTCAACAAAAACCTGGTACCTATATAATTACAATGTATGTTATCATAATTTTTTTTTAATTTCAAAATTTTTGGAAAATTCTAATATTATTTCCCTCTTGAACCATTGTTTGTTATCAAATTTTGTTTGAAAGTTGTTGATTGATTGAATTGTTCAATTTCTTCCCAGTTACCTTGAAATTTATAATGAGAGAGTGAGTGATTTATTAAAGTCACGACGTCACAACTTACGAGTACGTGAACATCCCAGGGATGGACCATATGTACAAAGTAAGTGAAATTTGATGTGTTAGCTATTCAGGAGATTCAATCATGCAAAACGTTGTCGATGATGGCTTGCACAAAGAAAAGACATGTAGTGTGGTAAATATTATTTTTAGGAGTTTTTTATGTAGTGTTTACTGTTTACAAGTTTGGTGTAATTATAGCAACACGATGCTTCGTAAAATACAGGTAGCATATAACAACACGTTGCGATTAGTTTTTGGCCTTAGAGGGGCAGTTAGCATATTAAGTAACAATTGTGTCAGCAGGAATATTTTTAATTTTACCTCATTACAACGTAACTTGTTGTTCAAATTTGGTGAACGGCTACACGAGAGCCACAATGAAATAATTAAGACGTGTATTCTCTCCGACAATTATTTTTACTCCAGTTTCTGGAAAAACTACCGACTTGTATTGTATAATTAGTTTTTTTCTCTATAGTATTTTTATTTTTTTATGGTTGTATGGGACTTTTTTAATGGCCTGAAATAAAGAATATAATAATAATAATACAAATGATGACTTCTCGGCTTTAAAACCATCATGTTTTTAGACTGGTTTCTGGTCCCCATAATCCTCTTCGCTAGGGCTTCAAGAATGAGGACTGGTAACGACTGCTATTTTTGTCAGAATTCTGACAAAAAAAATGGCAGATCAACTATGTCATATGATGGGTAATATTGTCACCTGACACTAAGGTCACCTGTTCAAATTTGAATCTGATAGTGCAGCCATCTGGACACCTATGAAAAACTCGGTCACCAAAACACTAGTGAATTCAAGCACATTTTTTGTACTTTTTCTGCAATCCCCACTCAAACTAGCGTTAAATTATAGGCAGTCATTCAGTCTACTTAGGTCTGTCAACAAAGTATGTTGAATATCGTCTTGCTTTATTGCTATGAGTACACATGTACACTAAATACACAAACTGACTTGATTAACATTACCACTATGTGGGCTGGCATATTTGTTTCCAAAAGCCAATCAGATCAGTGCTTTGTCATTTTGAAAATATTCACTGGTACAGACCAATCAGAATGTGAGGAATTATAACCAATTACAGCCATGGATAGATTAGCTGTTACCAGTCCTCATGCTCTGAGTTGATGAGCGACCAGAAATCAGCCTCCCATGTTTTTTGATGGTGAAAGTGAGAACTCAATGTGTAATTGTTTTAGGAATATTGTAAACACAATTGTTTGTTTTATTTGACTTTATCTATTTGGTAAATCCCAGTGAAATAGATGCATTTCTTGTTATTTCTCTACTTCATTGAATAATGTGGTGATAAGGATGTCTCTTTGTATACACAACATAATTCCTGTCTTCTTTTTTGAATGGTTTCAGATTTATCCAAACACTTAGTATCCGACTACCATGATATAGAAACATTGATGGACCGTGGTAATATTCACAGGTAAGCCAGATATCACAAACTAACATTTTTGACTTAGGTCTAGCTAAAATGTGTTTGAATATGTTACCTTAGAATTCACGTTCTTGATTTCTCAAAATTAAAGTGATTTGCGGTGCTAATAAGGCAGACGTGTGGAGTATGGAGTACGTACCATCAACAAATGTTGCATAGTATAGTTGTTGACCAGAGTCTGGTATTAAAACCCATTGTATCTGGAGCACTGTTATTGAAGCCCAGCTGCTTGGGTATAATTGGGGGCACCTTTTAGCATACCTCTTTCCCACTTCAATGACAACTTATTATTGATTTTTACAGCCATTTTTGTAAAGGTGAAGTGGTTCCATTAGCGCTTTCTCACGAAAATCTCTGCAAACAAGTGTCTGACAATGTAGGCAGATTCATCAACCTCATCATCCGAAATAGATGACTTCGCACCCTATTCACCGTTGCAACAGAGGCTGATACCTATTTGCTATTATTTGGTTATTATCATATTTGACTTATTGGCAATACCATTTATGCTGCAATGAGCATAAACATTCATGCACTGGGTCCATAGTTAAGTTATGAATGAAATTTCCTACTCACAACTGTGTGAAATAGTTTTCAGGAAAACGAGTCCCAATTTTCATTGATGTCTCCTGCATTTTCAGAGTGTACTGCAGTGGGCTGATGTGTTTTGTTTGCTATATGGACCCAGCACTACTACAGTTCTGTGCAACAATGCATTCCATATAACTTTAGTTCCATGAATTATGGTTTTGATATTTTGTATTTTATACAGAACAACAGCTTCTACCAATATGAATGATACCAGTAGCAGGTCACATGCTATATTCACCATCAATTTCACCCAGGTAAGCTAGATTAAAGGCATGGTATGCAAATTTGGGCAAGAAAAAAAAAACAGTTGTCTAGCAGAGCTATAGAAAAAAGATTGGTTCTGGACTGAAGAATGACCTCATCTCTATCTCTAGACTGTAAGATACATTATGTTGTTCAGCTATCACCATGTGAGTGGTAGCTGATAGCGTGACACAAATGTCATATCTGACAGACTACTAAAACCTCCACTGATAGGATGATACAGTGTGAAAACCTGGGAGGGAATCATGGGCCTTTAATTTAACTTGTATGATCTCTGATCACAATAGTGGTAGTGATAAGGGGGTCCTACATTGAGAAGATCGGATAGGTTAAAGTTCAAACACATACATGTAGCTCTCATCCAGACAGCCATATTGTATTTCTGTTTTGCAGGCATGTGTGTTATTTGTGTATGAAATGTATAAAAATGAGTGAAAGTCATAGACTGTAATTTTGATTATAATATTTCTGTAATCTTCTTGTTATAGGCCAGATTCTACAATGACTTGCCAAGTGAAACCACCAGTAAAGTACATCTTGTGGATTTGGCTGGCAGGTAAGTTTTGGAATAAGATTCTTCTCATTCCCATTATTTTGTATCACTGTTGTCGTATTTGGACAATTCATGTCATGAATTTGTTGGTAGTAGATTAGTCTTGGAATAAAATATACCCAGGACCTCTCATCACAGATATCCAGGCAATATATGTTGCATCACATTTTGACATTCTTATGGGTTTGTCTGGTAAGTGAGTCTCAGCAAAGGAATGTTCAACCCCAGATGTCCAACATCAGTATACTTTGTGTCACTTTTTAAGAGATTGTTGAAAAAAAAATATTCAAAATTAATCTTTATTAAAATTGTTTGTTTTGTGAATATCTCCTCCTGTGAGTACTGAAAAACCAGCCAATCTCTGGTTGACACCAACTAAATGTTATATGTTCTGTAGGACATCTTAGTATAGATATAATTATGTATGGTGAACAATTTTGGTTTCTCCTTCCTTTTCTCAGTGAGAGGGCTGATGCCACAGGAGCTACAGGTCAGAGGTTAAAGGAAGGTGCTAATATCAATAAATCTTTGGTAACCCTTGGAAATGTCATTTCAGCACTTGGTAAGTGTAAAGTAATTCACAGGTAATCCACTATATCTAGGACCATGGCGTTGCCATAGTTTTTATGTAAATATTTATCACTTAGTGTTTAAAAGCAGAGCACACAAGAATGTGACAATAAAAAAAGATGGCTTCACTAAGTTGTTAACTTCCCTTCTTGCACTCCCAGTCATGGCCCAATGGCACCGACAGCGTGATGCTTCATCTACTGTACTGCAGGTCATTTAAATATGGATTTTTTAGTGGATCCCAGTGATAAAGGATATTATTCTAAATTTATACAGTTAGAGTATTTTTTTTTAAATTTTAAATTAGGTGATATGGGGAAAATTGTGCCAAAATATGTTCTTGTATTTCATGTACAAAAAGCTTGCTTGATTCATACCAAAATCAGCTCATATTACAGAAAGTGACGTTAATAAAAAATGTTTGTATTATGTCGACATTTATATTGCACAAAAGTAGTGTTTATAATGATGACAAGTTATATGTATTGAATATCTTAATGTTTGAGAGTAAAGTGTGTGGGAACCATGATACTTTTGTGTGATTTGGATTAATTTGGTTTTAGTTCGGATAAGCCAGCTTTTAAAGTTGATCTCATACAGCTTTCTCTTGTTTTATTTTCAACTTTTAATTTCATTCATGCGATTTCATTTGATATGTCTCAGTAAAGCTTGGTTTGGTATGATTTTGTTTGATCTAGTTTAGTTGATTTGATTTATTGGTTTGATTTGATTTGGTTTGGTTTGATTTACAGCTGACATCTCATCATCACCGGGTCATCTTGGAGGAAAGAAAAAACAGTCCTTCATTCCTTACAGAGACTCGGTACTAACATGGCTACTGAAGGACAGTCTTGGTGGTAATGCTAAGACCATGATGATAGCAAGTAGGTCTACATACAACTGCTGACATCAGACCGTGGATGAATGAAACGTGGTATAAACAAGGAAAGTAAACAACTGAATTGGATTCATAACACTTGGCTCAGCATATTGGAACTGCAGAGACTTGTATTACATACCATGATTTGATAAGAATAGTTTTATGGACTCTTTATGTGTACATGGAATGCCAGGGGAACTGGAAATTTGTTGTGAATGTAAGCTACTATGTAAAGAGGCCATAAAACTGTTCTTGTCAATATGGAATGTAATACAAGTCTCTGTACTTCCAACATGCTGTGCCAAGTGTTATTAATCCACTTCTGAATCAGTTATTTACTTTCCCTGTTTGTAACAGGTTCCGTTCATCAACAGTCTGATGTTGGCGGTTGTATACATGTGTAGGACTTTTAAAAATGAAGCCAATCAAAACAGTATGATTGGAAATTTTAAAATTGTTGAGTTTTTGACAGAACTCATTTAATGGTTCAGTCACTCTGTAGACAACTTGAAGTGCAGTTATCTGGTTTATAGGCAGCTTCTAAGTAAAATCCCAAAAGTTGAAACAAAAGTTGTCTGACTTGACAAAAATGAATGAATATAGATTTAAACTAAAACATACATTCTGTCTTGTTAGTGGGATAGTAAAAACGAATTGATGGCTTTGTCCCTCATCAAAGGTAATATTTGTTACTAGTAATACTGAGTTGGCCTTGTCATCTTTAGTATGTGTTGGGGGGGTTGTAGCTTCAATGAAGACTTGTTTGAGTTTAAGATGGCATGAGATATGGAGTGTACTTTCAGTTTGTTATCAGTTTACAGTCGCCTGTTTGATTAAAATGTGATCCACTTCCAATCTTTGTTTTTCATCAAGTATTCAAATATTATCGTATTTTGTATCAAATTCTGTTCTGATTTACTAATTTTTTGATGAATGAGAATATGATACTCAATTCGTTGATTTTTTGTCTCTGCCAGCTGTATCTCCAGCTGATGTCAACTATGGCGAGACACTGAGTACGTTGAGATATGCAAATAGAGCCAAGAATATCATCAACCAACCAGAAGTCAATGAGGTCAGTATATATGTAAATTAGATATACTGTGGATTATATAGCCATGGTTAGGGGAGTGCCTTACCTTATTTGTAGGTACACTAGACTGTAAGATGTTGTCGTGTCACTCTGCCCTCACAGGCCAACTCTATCCAACCATAGCACTCTGTAGAACTATAATAGTCTGGTCCCCTGCCCCCTTTCTACCGCTGCTGGCGCTACACTCACGAAAGGAGTCAGGTATGGGCCACTTAATGCATGGCTGTGATTGGCCATTACTATCGAGTGTGCTAATTGGTCAAAAAGTTTATTTGCAACGGGGATTTCGCACATCGTTTTACCTGACTGATTTGGTGCATGGACTGAGACTGGCATTTCTCCTTAAAGTTGCTTACCATTTTGTCGATAGTGTGCAGCCGTCGTTCACAGTTACGACAAATCTGACCTTCGGTAACATCAACTTCACCATACTTGAGTAGCAACATGTGCAACTGATTATCTTTGCTGTTGCGAATTTTCTTAAAAATTAAGCGAAGTCCGTCACTCCCACAAACTACACATGTTGCTGTGTTTATTTTCACTGGGGTTTTACTGACAGTGACAGCCATGTTGCTACGACTCACCAAATTGAACTTTACGCGTATACGAGCGTCTGTACTGTTGATTGGCTAGTGATGTCACGTGGTAGTCCGACATTTTTGTCAAGATCCTGACAAAAATTGTGGCCCATACCTGACTCCTTTCGTGAGTGTAGCGCCAGCAGCGGTAGAAAGGGGGCAGGGGACCAGACTAGAACTATAATAGCAACTTCACAAGAAAGGGGTTGATCAATGTGTGAGGGCGCCCTGTCACAGTGTATCTTATAGGTATGCTTGTGGGAGCTTTTTTTAGTGTGTATGTGATTGTTTATTCCTTTCCATGTTCACATTATGACTATTCTACAAATGGAACTATTCATCGTTGTGTGCCTTTCACTTTTAAAGTATCAGTCATTATATCCACATAATTAGCATACTACCTGATAGTATGTAAAAGTCTTCATTGTACAACCCTTAACACTGAAGTGAACCACCTTCTGTATTTGTCACACTAATTTATAACATTTGTATCAAGTGTAAAAGTATACTGTTTCAATTGCTTTTTATAAGCCTCACGTCCTACTTTGAGTGTTTCAAGTTGTAAATGTTGGTGATACTATAGTGCTTTTTATGGGCCGTCTATATTATCTTTACATGAACGTTATTGCAAAACTATATCTTCTGTGGGTTGCTCTGAAGATAAAAACTAAAATAAGTTACTGTTTAGATATAGTATCAACATAATTGACAACAACAAAACTACAGATAACTTTACTTGTCCTGTCCTCTATAAGGATTACACTCTATAAACTGGTTTACATACTGTCTGGTTGATACTGACAAACTGAAAAATAATAAACTGGATGTACGCAAGTTCACAGCATGTTGTGATCTCAGCTGACAGCTTAGAATTTCATTTTTTCATCTTTGTAAACATTAGAAATGTTAATTAACATATATTTTATGTCTGTTTCTTTTTCTGTTACACAGGATCGTAACGTGAAATTGATTCGTGAACTCAGATCGGAAATTAGCAAGTTGCGTCAAATGTTGGCTGGTGATCTGGTGAGTGTCAACTCTAACTCAGTTTTGTGTTTTTTTTATGACTTTTAGTATATTAATACATGACCAACTTTAAAAGTGGCACAGTCTGCAAATGAAATCTAAAATTAGAACAAGAAGGTTGACTTATTCTCTCAAGCAACCATAGTGATGATGCATGTACAGCATGTGGAGAGCAGAAGTTATGGTGGTGACCAAGATTGTTATATATAATGATACATATAGGTGGTAAAATTCAATTTCAGCTAATAAGAGGTTGTGCTGTTATGTAAGTTGAAGGGGCACAAACTGAGTTTACACATATTTGGACAATGTTTATACTGCATATTTAAAAAATACTTGCAGTATTTTGTCTACTGGAGCACACTTTGCTACCACTTGCAATTTAACTGAACTCAGACCTGATATCCAATATGCAGATATAATTTATAATTAAAAATGATCTGATTACGTAATGTATTATTACGTATCAACAGATGTTCAAGAATTCCCTACTATGCAGTCAACTGTTCTAACAATGTCAGAAAATAATTGTAATGTTATAGAAAGCATGCATCAATATTAAAATAATTTTGAAACAGTTCAGTCAAGGCTTTTTGTAAATATTTTCATTTGAGTAAAAAGCTTATAAACTTATCTTGTGCCACTTTAATCTTAATCTATAATACAGAGTTATTGTATTTACTGTTTCTGGTACACATACAAAACCTGTTATCAATTTGACTGTAAAGGCTATTTCCTCTTTCTGTCGGTATGGTAGGCATCAGTGAAATTCCCAAAGAGAGAAGCTGAAATGGTTGATAGACTCCACGAAAATGAAGCCAGGGTGAGTGAATTATTTTAAATTTTAACCAAGGAAATGAAAGATGAACAAGTCCAGGCTACCAACACTGTATATGTACATACACAATTTTGGAGGTCGGCGCCCTCAACGGCAGGATTAGAAAAAAGTCACTGATTGCATGATAATGGTGACCCTATGAACACACATCTGAGTGAAAATGATCATTTCTTGCTGAAGTAAACTTTGAAACTTTTGATAAAACAAAGAGTTCCCAGTTTCCTTCTGACTTTAATTGTCATTTCTAAGTCATTCAGAATGTTAAAGTATGATTATGAATTGAAAGTACCACCATGTACCAACATGTACTTGTACACTTATTTATTTTTTTTTAATTCCTTTTTTAACTGACCGACCACTGACCCATCGTTTTCCAGGTGTTACGAAAAGAAACATAGAATTTATGAAGTACAGGTGCTCTTATAGGAGGCATTCAATTTACAATTCTTTAAAATGTTTTTAATACTATAATAGATCACACACACACACACACTAGATGTTTTTTAATTGTCACTGTAAAACCCCAAATAATTGTATTTTTATTTTATTACAGGTCAAAGTTTTAACAGAGGAGTGGGAACATAAGTGGAAAGAAACAAAGAAAATCATGAAAGTAAGTAGAAAGTAGAATGATGTGAGTTTGTTACGGATGGCATGTCTGTAGAATTACTGTATTTCTAAGACCATTTCAAAGTTGATGTGAGTATGTTATGGATCACATGTCTGTGTTGTTCAAATACCAGTTCAAAGTTTATATGACTTTGTTATGGATCACATGTCTGTAGAATTACTGTTGCTTTAAAACCAGTTCAAAGTTGATTGGCTTTCTTGCAAAAAAAACCCAACAACCTGAATATGGTGTTTTTGGTAAGGTGTGGGAACTTCTGGTAACAGACAAGGGTATTGAAATGTGGTAAAAATTGCATAGTTCCCATACATTGTAATATAATTTTGGTGGGGATGGAACCCTGGTAAAAATGACTCGGGAACTCAGATAGATTTTACCTACTTACCACACTTCACAAAATCATTGGTAGGGAAACTGGTAAAGCGACTGGAAAACTCTGGTGAGTTTTACCTACTTACCACTCCGTAACAGATGTGTATGTCAAGGAAAATACTAATTTTATGATTATGATGCTTTTAAAAAGAGCTCTCTTGGTACACCTTATCATATTAAAAGTGTGCTTGCTAAACAGCTTGTGTTACTCAGCAAGTCTAAATTTTTGACAAGTTCTTTGCTTGATCATTTATTGTCACTGAGGGGTCAAACTATTAAAGTTTATTTATTAGGGGCCCAAACCTTAATAGCCTTGGGCCCCTGTTGGTGTTGTTAGGATTTTTCTTCCTACTTTTTCTTCTTCTTTCTTCTTCTGCCATTTTTGTCGAGCTAGAACTAGGAAACAGAATCAACTACTTGACTACTTGAAAGTTTGTAATAAAACCACATGTGCAGTCACGTGACCTTGGCCACCATATTGGATTTTTTTTTTAAAAATGGCATTTTTCCTTTAAAAATCTTATCCGGAACGAGCAGTCCACTTGGTGTGATCTTTTGTGTATAGCATCATCTAAGTGTGATGTCTTTCAAGTGAAAAGCGTTGCAATCGGTTGACTGCTATGGCAACTATATTGGATTTTACAAAAATGTACAAATGCAAATTGTCCAAAAGCACTGTACTAATTGACTTGCATTTTGGCAAATAGACTCAACTACTTGACTACTTAAAAGTTTGTAAACGAGAAAAAATTTAAATGCATAGTTTCATGGCAATCATTGATTTAAGAAATCCAGTGGTGACCATATTGGATTTTCCTCCAGGTCATTTTTAAAATGCTCTTCTCTGAAACCAGTTTATAGATACCCTTACAATTTGGCGTGTAGAAGGAAGACTACTCCAACTTCCATGCAGCACATCATTGCCTGCTGGGCAAACCGATTGGGCCCCACAAACACTGCTTGCAGCTTTAATTAATTAATTAATTAATTTATTTATTTATTTATTTATTTATTTATTTAATCTTTCATATACATGCAGACACCATTTCAGTGCTTAAACCCAGTTCTCCCAATGGAACCTGTTGTAAGATTAGGTACACAGAAAAACAGACAAAAGGGACACACTACGACAAAAGTTACAGAGGCACAGTATATTTTAGAAAGACATCCAACCACATTACCTGACTACATTTGAATTTTTCCCCTCATTAACACATTTTTTATTGAAATTTTGTCAAAAAATAAAGTAAAGTATACAAAATATAAAGTAGACACACACAAAAAAAGGACAGGACAGAAAAAAAAAGTTGAAAGTTATAAAAATTGATGGGTTGGGAGCTGATTTTATGGATAGGGGTAGATTGTTCCATAGAACGGCTCCACTGTAGTGAAATGCCCATTTCTCATATTCAGTTTTTAACTGTAGGATGTATATGTTACCTTTACTGGCCTGTCTTGTGTTAGAAAGATGAATTCGGTTGGAGAGATTGAACATTTCAGCGAGGTAACTGGGTGCATTACCTGTTACGGATTTGTAGACGAGTGTTGCCAGCTGGTGCTTCCATCTAATTTGAGGGCTGACCCAACCCAAGTTTTCATAAACCCAACCCATACTAGTATCATGGGAAACAGTTTGAACACCCCTTATGATTTGTTGCCTATAACAGGACACACAGTGTTAATGTTAGCATGTATCATCTAGCAATGGCTGTCACTGAGGTAGATTATTTGTTTGTCTTTGTAGGAGCAAACATTAGCTTTACGAAGAGAAGGTATAGGTGTGGTGTTAGACTCAGAGTTACCACATCTCATTGGCATCACAGATGATCCCCTCAGTACTGGGCTAAAACTATATCATCTCAAGGTAGGCTTGAATAGTTTATTCATTGTCTGTCTCCATATACATACATACATACATACATACATACACACACACATACATACATACATACATACATACATACATACATACATACATACATACATACATACATACATACATACATACATACATACAACATACATACATACATACTTACATACATACATACATACATACATACATACATACATACATACATACATACATACATACATACATACATACATACATACATACATACATACACACATACATACATACATACATACATACATACATACATACATACAGACATACACACATACATACATACATACATACATACATACATATATAGATATAGATAGATGTTGGTTTTTGTTGTTGTCAAAATACATGGATTTGAAAAATACTGGTAGTTAATTTATTCAGACTCACATGGTGGTCTTACTGTACTTTACCTGTAAACTGTAAATTTCAATTTCATAGGAAGGACTGACTTCAGTAGGTCGTGATGATGCTGAAATAAAACCTGATATAGGTAAGAACTCTCTTTTGTGTTTCTGCTAAAACGAAATTGCTGTCAGAATAAAATATTTTAATTGTAAAATGTACAGAAATAATCAAAACATTTTATTCTGACATTTTTGATAAGTGAAGAAAAACAGGTTCATTTTTATACATATTTAAGACTTCCATCTATAATATATGGATGTCATATTGACTGTTTTTTTGCCAATTCTCATCAACAGCTCTATGGGCATTGGACATTGAGAAGGAACACTGTATGTTTAAGAATGCCAATGGGGTTGTTAATCTAATACCTTTGAAGAAAGCACCATGCTCCATCAATGGACAAGCTATAATGGAAGCAACATCTCTTACACAAGGTAGGTAGTTACATAGTTGGTAGGGGGAGGGAGGTAGGTGGAGAGAGAGAGAGGGGTAGGGAGGATGGCATGGTGGATGGGTATATGACTGGATGGATGGATGGTTGGTCAAGGTCATATTTGTGAGAAAGAAACCTCAAGAAAACAGGTAAAATGTTAATGCCTCACAAAACTGGGTCTAGATTGTATCTAAGTTTGCTTGAACAGCGTTTGTGAGTTATCTAATATGAAGCCATGTATAGGTTGAATACTAGCAGGGAGAACTGAAATATTGTCTATACACAGGTTGTGTGGTACTCCTTGGAAAGACTCACATGTTTAGATTCAACCATCCAGCAGAGGCAGCTAGACTACGGATGGAAAGGAAAAGTAAATCAATGACAGACTTGGCACAGTCCACAGAAAATCTGCTGTCAATATTCAACAGTCCTGGGTAAGTAGGTGAATTCTGTATAGGACAAAACAACCCGGAAACAGTAACACGAAGTCATAAAAATCAAGACATGTCTCTCTCTCTGTGGTTTGAAGAAATGAATGAAAAATATCAATCAAGCAAGCTTAAAGAAGATGATATTTATTGCAGATTGTATGTATGTTTTTCATGCTATAGCTCCAGTAGCACAGACCTGAGGACATAGCATGTGTTGTTGTGATGTCGAAGCACAGAAGTGATGGCATAGTACATTGTTGTTGTGATGTAGAACAACAGAACTGATGACATAGATAGACACTATTGTGGTGTAGAACAATAGAACTGATGACATAACCAGTGTTGTTGTGATGTCAAGCAGCCAGAAATAGGCTGCATAAATAATTATCTGTAATAATAGTGCTGGTACATAGTTTGTATTTAAAGACAGATTACTATAATTGTGTTGTTCTACAGTATGGAAATAGAAAAGATACAGAAAGAAGAATGGGAAAGATTGGATGAAAAGAGGTACGTATTTCATAAATCTTTGCATAAATGTAACGATGATATTGATTGGTTGGGAATCTGTGTAAATACAGTAGTCACCTGACCTGGGATGATGTTGATTGGTTAGAAGGTTTTGTAAATATAGTGTATGCCTGCTTTCTCTGAACCAGTAGTGATGGGATAATTGACCCATAATGTTCATTAAACGAAATTGTCCTTGCTCTTGGCGGCATAAATATCCCAAAACATTGCTGTAGTACACTTGAAATTCTGTATTTATGTGAAACTCCAAACTGTGTATTCAGATTGTTTTGTATGCTTTGTTTTTAAATTTTCACTAATAATCGTAGGCGACACATTGAAGAATTGGAGGAAAAACACAGACAGGCCGAGGAATCCAGACTGAAAGAACAGGAACTGAGAGAATATGCCCTGAAAGACCAGACACACCAACTTGAACAGCTCCGGCATGACAGTGAACAGGCTAAACAGGAAGCCCAACGTGAGCAAAGAAAAATCATCAAAGAACAAGAAAGACTGAAAAGGCAAAGTGCAGACTTCTTGAAACAGATGGAAGACTATCAGAAACAAATGGAAGATTATTTGGAGGAAAAGGAAAAATTTGAAGAGGAGAAATTGCATGAAAAGGAGGAAATTGAAAAAGAAAGACAGAATTTTGAACAAGAGAGAGAACAAGAAAGGCAAAAGTTTGAGGAGGAAAAGAAAGAGATGAGAATTAAAATTGATCAGGAGATGGAGAGATTGATGGAGATTGAGAAAGAACAGAAAAATACTGCCGAGAAGGCTAAACAGAGTATTCTGACCGAACAACTGAGACTAGAAGATGATCGGAAACAAGAAAAGATGAAATTAGAAGCTGCGATGAGAAGGTTGGAAGGGCAAGAAGAAAGGATGAAAGAAAAAGCTAAAGAGGCAGAATTGGATATAACTAAGAGACTGGGGATTCTGCAACAAGAGAGAGATAAGGAACTGGAGATGATTGAAGCCGAGAGACGGAGATTAGAAGAACTACAATTAGAGCAAGAAGCCGCCAAGCATAATACGCTCGACGGTGAAAACAGCACTATTGAGAAACTGAAAGAAGATAGTGAAAAGTTGGTTCAAGCCCAAGAGGAAGTTACTAGACTCGAACAAAATCACTTCCTGCAAATTAAAGAAATGGAAGAAGAAATCAAAAACAAGAGATTAGACTTTGAAAAAGAAGTGAGGCAAGAACGAGATGACCTTGAGAAAGAGTGGGTAGCTCTGAACGAGAAGGAAGTTAAATTGAAACAAATCCTAGAACTCGGACAGTATGAAACTGAAGAAGAACGGCAAGATATCGAAAAGGAGCTGCAGGAAGTTGAAGATGAAACAAAAAGACTGCAACTAAAGGAAGAAAATATTAACCTCAGAGAAGAAGAAAACAGAAAGATGATTGAGGCAGAATTGACAGCACTTGAAGAAAAGAAACTTCAAGACCAGGAATTGATCAAGGAGAAGCAAAACACGGTCAGAGAAATGGAAACTAAAAACTTAATTTCTATCCAAAGAGAAATTTCTGAAAAAAATCGAATTTTGAGTGATAGAAAGAACAAAATTGAAGAAGATGAGAATTTGTTGAAAGAACTGAAATCTAAACATGCTAGTGCAATATCTAACGCCATGGAAGAAAAAAGGGTCCTTGATGAAGAACGGTTGCACTTGGAAGATTTAGACAAACAGCAGACGATCAAATCTCAACAAGCTTTGGCAGAGATCGACAGGCGGAAGTATATGCTGGATAAAGAAACGGAGAAGGAGATGGAAAAGATCGAAGAGAAAAGGAAAGAGCTGGAGCAACAACAGGAGGAAATGACGGCAAGTATGAAAATAGAGCAAGCAGCAAGGAAAAAGCAGTTATCCCGGAAAGCAGTGTCTGTTTCAGCAATTGAAGACTTGGATTATCTGGCTAAAGCAGCTGAAGAAAAAGATATGGAGAACAAGAAAAAATTACAGGAAGAAGAAGGACAGAATTTGGAGCACAGACTCAGGGTTGGTATTGTGTAAAATTAATCAGTTTGTGGTTCTTATCAGAATTGTAAAGTACTGTATCATGTATTTAGTATCATGGTATGATTTACAATAACGACATTTCGGTGTCAAAAAAATGTGTTGTGTCTGATTTTTCCATTTTTTTAGGAAAGCGCAGACAATGTAATAAAGGTCTAAAATACATCAGGGGCGTGTTCGGTAGCTAAAACGTTTTGTCATTGTTTGGCCAGGGTGCCCTGGCCCTGTTTCGAACCGTATTATGCATGTTGCGGGTGAAAACAAAAGATGGCAGCACATTCAAACAGAAGATTGTCGCATTTTGTGTACATTCAGCACTCATCACTGAAAAGACAATGCGGATAGTTAAATCACACCTTTGCAGTACTATCAGGATGCTAGAATGTCTAAAAAAGGCCTGTTATGTATGTACTATGTACATGTACTATTCTAACGCTAACGAAGTGATCTTTGACCTGTGACCTGACCCCAAGTTTATCTTACATTGCTCAATATACGTCAAATCGATCATCCCATTATGCCGACGGGTATTTGTATTTCTAAATACCGTTGCCAATTGTAAATGACCAATGCCATGAACTTTTGTGAAGTGCGGAATCAAAACTCATGTGCACTAAGTAATCCTACACAAAAACTCAAGTTCGCCGATCTAGTGAGAATTCGTGGCCGCCATCTTGGCTTTTGGCAAGTCACCTTACTCTTCCACCTTCCTTCGTCCCAGGTCGCCTGCGAAAAACTATGACAATTAGTCGTTCGGGAACAAAACGTTTTGAAACGTCCGCGGGCGTTTTGTCTACCGAACACGCCCCTGGTATCACAAGGGAAAAAATATACAATTAAATCATGAAACAAAATCATTGTCTGGCTGAACAAAAATCTTCACTAACACTGCTATATTTTGTCATCTGACTCAACAAAAATCTTACAACAGGAATCTTTTTGAGCCTGACAATAAAATGTAACAGTGTTATTAAGATCTTTTTGAGTCAGACAGCATTTTTCCCTCATGTTGTGTGACTTTAATTGTAACATTTTGGACTTAGCCATGTGTACCTGTACAGAAAATGATACATTTATAGTGGCATATGAAGATTGAAATAAATGGTGTTCAAAAATGATAGACCAACTTGCTTATATGCCGGCTGTGTTTGAAGATAGAAAGGAACTAAACATGCTGTTGTGGTGTTTTCTCTCACTACCCATATCAGTCAGTACAAGATTTGGAAGAACAGACAAAAAAAGCTGAACGAGAATTACTGAGGAAGAGGCAAGAATTTGAAATACAAAGGACCAAAGAAATCGAGAGAATCAAGCTTGAGAAATATAAACTAAAAGAAATGGAAGATCAAGAGAGGTATGTTGGTTATGGTGATGGCAACATCATTTAGCGCCCTCTTGTGGTGTACTTCAGCTGTTAAAATGTGAGAAATTCTTATGTTTGATCATATTGTAGTCGCCCCATTCAGTGAATTGTAAAGGACAGTTGTTATCAGGCTAAACAAAGATGTGTGTTCACGCTGACAGTATTTGCTATATCTTGATGTAACAAACACAATATGCTTATTTTGCAGTCAATTCAGGTCCAAAATTTTCCCTAGCATGTACAAATATATAACAGTGCTGTAACAAAATGTTTGCTTTTAATACAGGATTTATATGACAATGTGATGTAATTTGACCTTTGACCTTTGCAGGGTCAAGGAACTGATTGAAGATGAAGTGAAGAAAAGACTGTTTGAAGACAAAGTACAGAGGGAGAAAGTATTATTATCAGAGAAGGAACGGGAAAAACTGGAGAGGGAAAGGGAAATCCAACAATTGAAGAGAGCTCACAGGAGAGAGTTGGATCAGTTAAAGAAAAAATTTTCATCAGGGTAAGTTTTAATATGAAGATGGATAGCATTAGTTGCCCCCCCCCCCCCCCCCCCACACACACACACACAAGAATTGTAACCACTATACACGGTAGTACCACATATGTTGATGAAGGATATGTGATTGTTTCAATGTCTGATTTCTGTACAAAATGTTGTGATAAAATGCATGGATTGAAGAATCAATGATAAACACATTTGACTACATGTGTTTTTACTATTACAGACAAAGTTCAACTGGCAGTAAATCTAATCCATATGGTGGACTAAAGGTACGTAGGTTGAAGTATTCACTTCTAAACAACCAGCACCTTGATTTTCAAGTCTTCAAGTTAAACTTGATGATGAATATATATGTTGTTTTCATTTGTTCTTTTGGCTTTCACTCAAAGCCTCTCCGGGAAATAAAGGTAATTTTATAAATTTTGGGTTCTGGAAAGTCATTTCATAATTTCATATCACATAATTTTCACTTGATTGCTGAGAAACTCTAAAATGAAACTTGTTTTCATCTCCATTTCTCTTTCAATGGTCCAGTGTTGCATTGTGGGTCATAGCAGACGTGAATATGTATTAGGTGAACATTAGATATTCATTACTATTTATGTGAAGGAAATAAGCAATTAGGAGTTATGAATATTTAATGTTCATCTACTCTATTGTCATGTCTGCTAAGACCCATGATGCAACACTGGACCATTGAAAGAACATTAGAGTTGAAAAAAGTTTCAAAAGTTTTTTTGGGTTTTTTTGGTGTTTCTTGGCAACCAAGTGAAATTTATGTGATGTGAAATCATTAAATGACTTTCCAGAACCCAAAGTTTATGAAAATACCTGTATTTCCTGGAGTGGTGTTCCCCTTTACATTGTAAAACAAACTACTGTTTCAAATGTCTTTTGAGCAGTCAGACTTATACAAAAGCACTTTGTTCGGTCATAGCAAGACCTAACAATATACAGGCTGCGACCATATCTCATCTGTATACACTGACTTGTACTTGTGAGTACAAAATTTGAGAGAGATTGGCTAGTTTGTGACACACTTTAGCTTCATGTCTCCAAATGACTTTAAGACCATAATTTAAGTTTGTTGGCAATCTTTTCAAAATGATACAGAAACAGATGTACTCTTATCATGTCGCAGATTATTTCATCATTTTTGTGAAAAAAAGGAAAAGAAATTTGTGTTTCTTGTCCTCTAAAAATACTTGAGATTGAGATTGAGGTGTATAATTCCACTCAGCATAGTTGTGATATTGAGGTGAGGTGACCTCTGTCTGATGCCTTGTACCATATTTTCTCCCCTATATGTAAATTAGAACCGAGATGGAATACCTGGAGCAGCATCTCAACCACAAAGGAAACTAAGTGAGGTAAGCTGATACTTTTATACACATTACAGCAATGTTGTCTATGATCTTGTACCTCTTATAGTTTGTGACACAGCCGTTACCATAGCGACCGTCAACTATGTCTTCAGTGGTCATTAAAATACACACTTGAATATTCATGACTCCTAAGTGTTTATTTCCTTCAGAAAAAGTCATGAATTTGCATTGTTCATCTAATAAATATTCATGTCTGTTAAGACCCACTAAGCGATGGTGTGCCCCTGAAAGAACAATAATTTGAATAAAACTGAAAAAAAAGTTTCAATTGGTGTTTTGTGGCAACGGAGCGAAATTTATATGATGGAAATCATGAAATGACTCTCCAGTACCCAAAGTTTATGGAAATACCTTTATTTCCTGGAGTAGTGTTCCCCTTTCATAGTAATATGTATTTTATTTTCTCAGCCCAATTTATATACCAAGCCATTAACAGAGCACAGGAGACCAGTTGAGAATCCCATTGTGATTAATATACCAAGGTACATGCTGCGTGGACATGGTAGGGATTCTCACCATGTGTTTGAAGTACAGGTAACTAGATACACAATTTCTGTACTGTCATTTGAGAGACGATGTCAAAGCCAAGATTTAGAGTAAAAAAATAGGATGTTGATGAGTGTAATATTTTGACATGAACACTCCAAATTTGATAAACTAAAATCAACAACTACAAACGTAATGACTGTACAACTGATTACTGGTCTGTGATGATGATATACAACCTGCAAAAAAAAACACCGATGCATTTGCTTGAATGAAGTGAGGTAAGGGAAGACTTCATGCAAAGACAAAATAGTATCTAGGTTCAGGTGACGGTTTTATCATTTTGTTTATATCTTAGAAGTTATAAATATGTGACATTAACAGTCCTACTTGATTGTTATACCATATAATATTCTATCAGTCAAAACATAGTTATGGGATCATGGCTCCTGTGATGTGTATGCTTGGATAAGTTTAATATAGACCATAATTACAGTATATCTCTTGGCTTGGAACTGCATCATCACACTTACCATGAGCAATGAAATGCACTATTTTGTTTTTGTGGGTTGGATAATTATGTGTGTGATCCATGATTCAATTTACCACCTAGTACTAGTAGTAGTCATTTCTGAAAGGAGTATCACAAGAGGGCTGTAGTGCTAAACTGTAATGGCCGGCCGGCCTTCACTTGGCCAAAAACTGAACAGCAAATTGAAATTTTTTAGTCTTTCTGGTTTCGTAATATATACTTTTAAAGTTACATTTTGAGTATTTTCTAGTTCATATTTTGGAGCCATCTGATAAGTCAACGAGAGTGTAATATATTTCATACTTTTCTTCTCAAAACCCGCTCCTCTTCACTTTTCAATTCCAAGGTTTCCGTTCTGGACAATACATGGGTGGTATACCGCAGATATAGACAATTCAGAGAACTGCATGAATTGATGAGACAACTGTATCCTGAGGTTAGTGTAGTCCACATATGAATGGATCATTCTGATTGGTAGGCTGAATATGCATATATGCAGAGGTTAATTGGTAGGGGGTCAAAGGTTAAAGGTCACATTATTTACAAGAGCTTGTTAAATCTCGCATTTAATATGAAATTATAATAATTAAAGCACTTAATAAATTATTATCATTAAATGAGATTGTATAGTTCATCCATTGTACTGCTGTAATCAACTTTCAATTTTTCTGTCTACATGTACTCTTTGAACCTGACTTCTCAATAATTCATGTGTGATCATCTTTTCACCAAAGTAAAAAATATGTCAACCTTCACCCCCGAAAAATACTTTGAATAATAGGTTTAAAGATTACACAATATTTAATATCATTTTGATAAAGGATACTGTGAAAGTGTCGTTATAAATTTACCTTGTTTAGGATATAGATATATTTTAACATTTAGACCTTATGAGGAGGGACTGCAGCCTAGTAGTATAATGACAGTTGTATCATAATGTGTTCACATTGGATTAGTTAAAACCACAAGGGCACAACTACTTCGATATGCAATATATGGCACACTATCCTATAAGATATGCAGTCTGTTTGAGTAATATAATGGTCTGCTTGGAATTATCAGGTCGGTGCCTTGGAGTTTCCCCCAAAGAGACTGTTTGGTAATAAATCAGAAAGAGTGGTTTCTAAAAGGAGAGGACAGCTTGAGGTAAATCAAGATTTAAGTACTGTGCTGTTAAGATATGTCAAAGGTTTTTTTTTTCATACATTACTAGTATGTCTATTATACCAACACTGACAAATACAGTGTTTACCAGGGGTATAGACTGACTGCTAGTTTCAGTTACCAACATTCACGTTGTTGGCCGGTGCTCTCACTTAATGGCTGTCGTCCTCAGAGAGTCCGGGGAAATAGTACATAAAACTATGTGGCTTCTGCTATTGGTGAGGACACATGGATTGAATAATACGAATAAAGCCATGAATTGAGTTTGTAATAATATATTATTTAAAATCAACATATTGAATGTTTGCAAACATAGCATTGGTCTACAGTACTGTATTGCCATGGGTATTGAATACTTGCAAACATAGCAATGGTCTCCTTTGAAAAATTCCTACATTCTGTTTGGACTTCTTCAAATTTTAGTAGTATTTGAATTGACAAGTTTTTGGAATTGAACTTATTTTTTTTTGGTCAATGATGTGTTATATATGAGCTGGTGCCTGCATGTCTGTACACACAATGAAGATACTGGTGTGATACGAAAATTGAACTTTAAAAGTTCATTGGTCGGGCTAGACTGATACATACATTTATATTGTAAGATATGTCACCCGCACCTTTATGCAATGTTGACTCACCTGATTTGCTGTATTTCTGATTCATATATTTTGACTTTTTTTTCCAGAATTACATGCGATGTTTTATTCACGTCTGTCTACGATTGCGAAACTGTCCACTATCACCAGGCGAGGGCAGAATTCTGTCTAAGCATACACTTTGTGAATTTGCTCCATTTTTCAAAAAAGGTGCCTTTGAAACAACCAAGTATGGGACGTCCTAACATTCCTCTGCCTGACATTTACGATACTGTGATGACAGAACTATCGACGTTTGACCTTTGTCAAGGAACACTAATGTAGAGTTTTGCCATGGAGTACATGTCGTATTATTTGCCTGTGTCTTGCCAATCATTTCACGTAATATAAAGTACAGTCTGCAATAATTTTTAACTAGGTCAAACAAAAGTGTAGGCAGCTACACGCTATATGCCCCAACTGCACCACTTTTTGGAAAGGAAGAAATTTTGAGAGATGTAGAAAATATTGAGAGCTGTAGATAGACACTATAACTATTAGACATGGCAGTCTGTCGATCAGTCAGTCTACATGGATTGATGTCAGCGATTGAAATTCTAGAATCATGGAACTGATTATCTAGGGTAATTTCTAACTTAAATATTTTTTGATAGTCTTGAAAATGTGTTACGGGTATGGGAGGCAGGGGTGTAGTTGATGTGAGTGGATATGTATGCCTTGTTCTACTATTAAGAAACAGGAAGATGGGGGGGAGGAGGGGAATAGATGCACGTCACAAAGTTGGACATCAGAGCTGATACATTTAATGCATTGCTGCTCTAAGAAACACAAAGATGGGGAGGGGAATGGATGCATGACACAAAATGAAAGGGTAAAAAAGTATACATAAAGTATACTTTATTGTACACTAAAAGTATACCTATCCAAAATAGGTCCAAGAAGTATTTACAGAATGCATATTGCATATGAATGAAGCTCACACAATAGCTGACTGCCACTGCTGGGTGAATATTTGCAACCAGAAGTATATTACTATTGGGATTATGCTATTTCTAGCAGAAAAATTTAGGGTATAAGTAAGTTAATTAAAAAAAGTGTGCCACAAAGTTTTGAACATGTTTTATTTTATTTTATTTTAGAATGTATATACTATATTGATATTGATGTTATGGAGACTATGTATCATACTTACAAAAAAAATTATGTTGCTTTAAAAAAAAAGGAGAGAAAAGAAATTGAAAAGGTGATGGAGTAAAAGATAAGTAGATGTTCAAAATATATGTTCGTGAAATACAACAGTAAACATGCAAATGGAAAGGTCAGCGTATAAAAGTACAACAAATGTTCAATAAGATTTTGAAAAAGAAATGGCAGTTATTTAACTTAAAAAGTTACAGCTGCATGTAATGTACATAGGAATACTTTTGTAGGCTGTAGAATGAAAAGCAATATTTCATATTACACGTCAGTTTGGTTTAGCCGTGGTCAAAACATGTTGTGTTGTGATTGTAAAACTAAATTTTTAATATCAAACTGGAAAAGAGTATATACATTATGATGATTATAATTTTTTACTGTGTAAATACAACTTTGTGTAATATGATTTATGAGGTAGGTTCCATAGAGTTAATGACATGAGTATCTGCACTATGCTCCACATAGTACTCTGTACATTAAAGTACATCATACCCCATACAACAAACATGCCTGCACACACACACACACACACACACACACACACACACACACACACACACACACACACACACACACACACACACACACACACACACACACCTGTTGTTTGCTAACTTGTGCAGCTGCTTCATTGTGTTTGTTGACTACCTAGCACCAAAGCCTGAGTATTCAGTACAGTAGCAGGTATTCAAATAAGGGTCACAAAAATTTGTATATAACTAAACATTGTTTAAGTGTATTAGTAAGGCAAAGAAGTATGGAATATTGATGGTGTAACTTGAATATTCATGAGGAATCTGCATATTTTTGAAGTTTAGATGATGAATATTCATGATTGAATTTGCATACTTTATAGTTTTAGGAGATCAATGTTTGAGGTATGGGCTTTATACAGATTTTAAGCAGCTGAATTTCTTCACTGTGTCGGCACAACCAAAAAAAAACATTGTCTCCTTGCTGTGGAATCGCTCTGAGTTTGGCACTATTTCAAACTGTTTAGGCACAGACTTCTGAAATAATTTGTGAACAATGTTTGTAAACAGTGAAATTATGCATTAGTTGGTAGAGAGATGTGTCAATAAAATTTATGGATTCAGGGACTTAAGGTTTGCAAATCAGTGAGCATTGTTGTTTTTTAAAATGGATTTTCAAAAATTAATGATCTTGTTTTAGAAACTAATATTACAAACCTATCACCTTGCTAAATTCTTGATGCCTAGTTCCGTGTACAGGAGAACAGTTGTAGTGTTCTTATGTCAGTCTCAATTCTTTATTCCCATAAAAGTGATGTCAATGCAAAACTACCCAAAGAGTCGACAAAAGTTTTTCACTAATAATTACTCTGGTTATTGAGATTTTGGTTTTAATACCAAGATAAACACAAACTATTGTCTGCAACATGTTGATTCCACAGTGATAAGCTATTGAATGGATGTTGATTTAATTAATAGTCTCAGTAGGGCAGCTCTCTTTAGTTTCATAAACTTGCAGTGTACTATTTTAGGACTTCCAACATTTACATTATCTTGATCACAGGGTAAGATTTGCACAACAGAGGAACCACTAACATTCACTTGTGTAATCTACCACATCAAACAACAATAATTTTAGTTTGTGTCTGTCTGTCTTAGTACACAGAAGCCTCGATTACCAGAGTCGTGTGTGAAGTCTTATTGTCGTATATTCCTGTGGTGTTCCTTTAAAAAAAAACACCTTGTATCTTTCTTTGAAGAGAGAAAACTTTTTATACAGATAGTAGGATATATCTGGCTGATGTAAAATCATAACGTTTGTACAGTTACGGATTTCCTGGTTTAGTTTGCAGGGGCAATTAACATAATACTTTATAAGTATGGTAATAATTTATTTCTATTTTAAGTCATAGAGTGTAAATATTCTAAAAAGGCTATAACTTCAATAAAAAACTGAGATTAGTTAATGATTGACTGTTATGTGTATTTTTTTGTCAATATTTTTTAATGTGAAGGATGAGTGATTGCAGTATCATTATTGTTTCATTCGCAAAAACCTCATGAGTAAAGGCATACAAGTATTGAAAATTGATGATGTGGCTTGAATATCCTGAAATATTTTGAGGTTTAGTTGATGAATATGCATGATTGAATTTGCATATTTTGAGGTTTATGTAATGAATATTCATGCTTGAATTTGCATATTTGTGTAGTTAAGTATGGCTATTCATACATATGTAGTAGTTTATCAAGGATTTGTACAATTTAAAATCCACTTGAATTGCAGTTTCCAATAGTTCTAAAGTAACTTTTCTTGTGTTGTGGTCAGCCTATATCTTCCAGGAGTCTTTTGTAGTTCATCTCACAACTGACAACATTTAACTTCTAATGAGTGGGTTGACCTCTCAAGCAACGACACTTTGAAAATTGTATGGCTGATTATGTCATAAAATTCCAGTTTTCCAAGAGATTCCAAAAAAAAGAGGTTCATCTTTCCAAGGAGTTTGTGAATGTGGTTATGATTGTTCAATCCCATATCTATCTCCAACACTTCCCGTCTATAGTATATCCCCCCCCCCCCCACACACACACACAGCAGAGATATGGGAGATCCAGTCTATGGGGGAAGGGGGGGAGGGTACATTTTGCAGAGTTCTCCATCATTAATGATGTACATACAATTAGATGGGCAGTGTTAATTAGGGGAATAGATGATAGAGAATTTTACCACAGGGGAAACATCCATCAAACTATATATGCAAATACAATAAAGAGATTACTTACTTTTTTATTTCCAATATTTAGTTAATTTTTATAAAAATTTCTGACATTTTCACTAAAATATAGTTCAAGTATTTTCGATAGTAGAAAATTTATGTAATGAATTTATGACTGGTAATCAAGCCTTCGGTTTGCTAACATAGGTGCAAACTATATCTTGCTCTTCAAAATGGTAGATTACACAAGTGGGTGATCCAAGTTCCTCTGTTGTGCAATTCTGATCACCCCATGATCAAGATGGTGTAAACATTGGAAGTCCCAAAACAGTACACAGCACGTTCAGGGCAGTCTGTCAATAAGACTCTGCTATACCTCCCTACTGAGACTATGTCCATTCAATAGCTTATCCCTGTTGTATCAACATGTTGGACACTAGTTTTAGTTTGTGTCTATCTTAGAAAACCAAAGGCTTAATTACCAGAGTAAAATATTACCACATACTACAGGCTATAGTAAATGATAATGTTGGTCAACAACACATGTAGAAAACAGTCTCAAGTATATAAATTCTATTATCTATCTTTATTCTATTCAATACTCTATTCTGCTAACAGTCTGTTTGATTTGTACACTGCTTTGATTTATTCTGTTCTTTGTAAATCTTGACAAACTCTGTCCAGCCTCAACATAAAGGTGCTACCAACGCAATGATGGGTCGCTACATTCTAAAATGAAAGTTATACTGCAAGCCTGGGTACTTTTGCCACCAGAAAGTTTTGCGTTTTCAGAGTCTAAATTCAGCTGGTTCGCAAAGACTACATGTAAATATTCACGAATTACCAGACTAGTAAATTATGTTCAAATACAAGAAGGCATTTTAGTTACTTCTTTATTTTTTTGGCACTTTTCTTTTCCAGCAAAATAAGCAAAAGTAAGTCTTTAGGGAAAATCTCCAGGTTTGCAGTATTTACCGGTACATCATGGTGTAGATTTGATATGCGTTATGATAAATTTTTGACTGTCTCTCACAAAACATTGAAAATTTACAAAATGACATCTACAGACAAAATAGAATGTATGAAAGCAATAGGGCCAACGAGTGTATTAACTTTACCATCTGATCACGCTCCTACGCAGTGCTACCATAAAAAAGTCGACCTCCACAACTTCCGGTCCAACTGTATATCACTGATGCGTAGGAGTTTGCCATCTGATGTCATGTCACAGTGGAAGATTCAACGAAGGAATTTAAACTAACTATGGCTAAGTTGAAATATTTTGGTACCATCAATCAACATACCATATAACTATCATATAAATGAATGTGAAAAAAACCCCACTTTTTTCAAATATAAGATTGTATAACTTTATCATCCTGCTAGGTTGTAAGATATGACATGTCATATCGCTCTCTCAGTCAACACTCTGAGAAGGCCAATGAGGTGGGAATGACACACAACTATTGTCTTGCAGTCTATCACCCTGGTAGATCCTACAAAAAAATATTCCATTTAAACGGTATAACTTTATCAACCTGCCTGATTCTTCACAAAACCACAGACACTGACATGAATTACATGGTGAATGATAAAACATTTCATTCATTTTAAACAAACTTTAGTAACCTGAGATTTTTCTTATAAAATCATAGACTGTAATGTAAACTCCATGGTCTATGAATGATAAAACATTCCAAGTCATTTTTTAACAGTAACAATTCATCACAAAAAGAAAAAATTAAGGAAAAAACTCATTTTGTTTCATTTTAAACAGTAAAACTTAATTTAATACCCACCGAGATAATCAGAAAAAAAGAAGACATTCCTATTCATTTAAAGGCAAAAATACAAATACTTATTAAAATGATTGACAATCACAATTCATTTGTTAATACACTTAAAAATCATGAAATGTTACATTTTATCTGACATTTTTTTTGTTTTGTTTACGAATTACACAAACAGTACAGACATTCATAGCATGTACGCACATGAAATGTTATATTTCATCTGCAATACCTTCTCTGAGATGTTACAAACTCTATAGTCACTCTGTTTTGGTAATATGTACACCTCTTCTTAAGACTATTTCATTTACTACTATTCAAATTATTATTTTCTGTGTAAATAAACATTAGCAATTTGGTATTGTAACTGTTATTCAAATGAAAGATTCTTTGATAGATTAATAAACAGTTTGACAGCAAAAATTCTATAAAATTCCAATGTCTGTTTACCACAATTGATTGGAATACCTATAACTTCTATTAATTAGTATATTAGTATATTTGTGGACTATAACAGTTATAATGATGTGTGTTTCTTTACCTGTGTGATGAGGAGTTACAACTGGTAATTAAGCCTTTGGTTTTCTAAGATAGACACAAACTAAAACTATTGTGGCAACATGTTAATACAACTGCAACCATCATACCATGGACGAACAGAACCTGTTACAAACAGCAAAAGTAAACAACTGAATTGAATTAACAACACTTGGCACAGCAGGTTGGAACAGCAGCGGGCTTGTATTACATCTCATGGGTTGATAAGAACAGTTTTATGGTCTTTTTATGTGTACATGAAATGCCAGGGGAACTGGAAATTTGTTTGTGAAGGTGAACTATTACGTAAAGAAGCCATACAACTGTTCTTATCAAATGATGAAATGTAATGTAAGTCTCTCTACTTCCAACATACTGTGACAAGTGTTATTAATCCAATTCAGTTGTTTACTTTCCCTGTTTGCAACAGGTTCCATTCGTCCATGCTCTGATGTCGGTAGTTGTACAACATTGATTAGCTATTGAATGGAGGTAGTCTCAGTAGGGAGGTGTCAACAGAGATTTATTGACAGAGTTCAATGAACTTGCAGTGTACTGTGTTCCAATGTTTACACTGTCTTGTCTGTGAGGACCCACTATCAGCCACTTGTGTAATCTACAACATCCAAGAACAATAGTTTGCACCTATCTTAGTAAACCCAGGGCTCTGATTACCACAGTAATATTCATAGTGACTCAGCAGTTTACCCTCTAATGATAGCCAAATTTTGTTGTTGTGAGTCAAAATGATAAAAAGTGGCATTTCTTGTGAGGCACCACGTAGTATTTAGTAAGAGATAGGGGAACACCAAATTTTGGTGAGTCACTAGACATTGTGTGCGTCAGTAGGACGTCAAATTGGCTTAGAGGGCACATGTACTGCTAAGTTGTAACAGTTCTGTGAGAAAATGTGTTATGGAGTGAATAAGGTTGAATTATTTGCTATATTGTAACTGAGCTTACTGAGAACAGTCTTATGTGTACTTGTACGCAGAACTGTTCATTAATGTACATGTACAAATAAGTTTAGCACGGTCATCACAGCAAAACCCACTATAATACACAGCACTTTTAACATCTCGTCTCTCTTCACATTCAACTCGTGTGGTAAAATTTCAAAGAACGTAACATAGATGAAAGTTCCCGTAGCCAGGCCTTGCAAGAAACCATTGAGCAAAGCAGCTTCTGGACCAGTGGTTATAGAGACACTAACAATGATTCCTATGGCAACACCGATGGGTGCCATTATAGCAAAGGTAACCAATGACAACACCATACCAGCTTTGCTCAGCCCACTCTGGATCAGATTCAACGAAAAACTAAATGCAACTATTCCCTTATGAAGAGCAATGGCTATGAATAGTTCTAATGTTCCTTGGATGTCCAGCTGGAGACCAACCGCCATGCCCTCAAATACTGAGTGTAAGGACAGTGCTAAAAGAAACAACACAGATCTGAGAACTGACGTGTCTCCTCTCTCCATGACGGTGTCTTGAGTAACTGAAACAACAAGAGAGGTTTCTAACTCCACGTTTCGATTTTCCTCTGTGACGGTATTCACCTCTATACCAGTATCCTGTGAGTCACCATGAACGCTGTCTGATGGGTTTCCATGACAACTATCATTACCCAGAAGAGGAGCGATTTCATCATTCTTATAACAGATACCATATTCTGTTTTCTGCGAATTTTCTTGTTTTTTACTTGGCGGCACTGATTTACTACCACGTTTATGGCACATCAAAGCTATATGTTCTGTTACTAATATTATAAAAAATCCAATGGCTGTGAGAAACTCTGCCAATGCAAAGTGTGATGATATTCCCATTCCTTCCAAACCTTCTTCCAGCATTTCCCTTACTTCTGGCAGCATGTGCAGAAAACTGGTAGCAAAGAAGACTCCGCCGGCGAAGCAGCTCAAGCAACTAATAACACGTCTAGTGTAGCTGCTTGGGTCATCATTTCTCACAGCGTTGACACAGACTAGTGGAACTAGACCACATATCAAAGCTTCAAAAAACAAACCAAAAAGGGAAAGCACCTTCACTCCTTTCAACTCCATTTTTAAGTGACTTCAACTCCTCCACATTTGGTGTTGATAATCTTGCAGTTAATCTGAAATTATAAGCAGATTTCAGGGTCATTATTAAAAACCAATGTTGGAAAAAATGGGTTCTGAATAATCCTGCATATGATTCCACATGTTAGTGAATATCGTCGCATAACTATTCCGACCAGATTAAAACTAAATGTCTCCTGTTAGGGCAAAAACCATACATTTTGGGGCCTACACGCACTTTTGGAATGCAAAATTCCAAACTATAGCTATTAAACATGATGTACCACTTAAGTGGAAAATTAAATGTATGAAACCATGCGAAATTTGAAGATTGCATAGTTAACATATAGCCTAAATATCAAAACATCATTGATTATGCAAATTAATCATATAGTTATGTGACAACATCAGGATTTAACTGATACATGCTTTATCATCAGTACATGTACTAAATTATCTTGTATTCAAAAGATATTAATTAATTATCATTAATTATCAAAATGATTGATACAAATTACACATCACAATTAAAAAACTACATAAACAACTACATCAAACACTTAAGATTTGCTATGTTCAATAGAAGCACCAAGTGAAATTTGAAGTTTGCGTTAAGAAATAGCCTAATTATCGAAAATCATTAATTATGCAAATTGGTCATTGATTAAAATTAAAAACTATATCAACAGGGTTTAGATAATATGTATACTTTGTCATGGTTGATGTATGTGTGTCAAGTTATATGGAATTTGAAGTGTGCACTCCACTCAGTGATATGATTAATTATTCAAATTACTCATTAAAAGTAAAGGCTATGTCAACAAACTTCAACGCATTGTTATGGTTGGTATATGTACCAAAGTACATGAAATTTGAAGCTTGCACTCTTATAAAAGCCAAACTATCGAAAATCATTAATTATGCAAATTACTCATTAAAACTAAAAACTATGCCAACAGGCTTGAATATGCTATAGGTGAATTATGTGCCAAATTATATGGAACTGAAAGTGTGCATTCTCAAGATATAGCTAATTGTTGACTTCCTCGTCTTCAATTACTTGATCTGGGCTCAGACCACTATCCGGCCGTAGCGGTTCCGTTGTTTATTTATTGTCTTTGCTACGTATGATCAGGGGGTGTCACAACAGGGGCGTGTATTATTGTTTAGATTTCCGTTTTCTTAGGAAAATATCATACGAATCTTGCTGCTACAAATGTATCGATGTATAGTACTACGTATACTATCTCTCTTTCCCTGTACAGGTAGGAATATATATTCAAAAGGTTGTTATATTTAGTCTGTAGACCTGGAAAACAACAATCTATGCAATATTTCACGCCCCTGTGGGTGCCACAACGCATTTATACTACATGATAATATGACCTTGGGAAATACCCTCTCAGATGCGAAACTAATTTCTAACATGACCATTAATCTAATTTACCGGGGGTCGAAATGGAAGGTTTACTTTACTAAGATAATGTCCCGATATCAGCGAGAAATGTATTAATCGCCATTTTGGTTTACAATACCGAGTACCCGGATGCACGGGGGACTAACCCTGAGAAACGACGAGTCATTCTCAGACATACGTTACACTTACAGTGGTAACACTCGTTCATGTTCGATTACCTTTCACAAAGAAAACACAGCGAAATGGTTGAAGACATTTTTTTAAATTTCTTTTCATCATAAAAACAAAATCCGCGTGATCAGAAGTGTTGTAAACTAAACCAGAAAGAATTATCGGACTGGCTAAACTTACCGCTGAACTGTGTAAAGTCCAAGTCCAAGTACAGTAAGCCCCCGGAGTAAGCCTCGATAGCGATGAAACCTTCAAAATATAACTCGACAGGTCTTCAGTTGTTAGAGTTATACTAATTCAAGACGAAAACAGCAATTCCGTGAATTATGATACTCTGAACGCAGCGATGGTAACTTTGCTGGTCTGAGACTAGACAGACGCTTGTAACGTAAGGGTAAGGTACGCACAAAGGTAATACACAGCGCCCTCTAACAGATTGATATTCATTTCAAAATGGCGACGTCTGCACACGAAGAAGAGCAAAATAAAGTAAAAGTTGGCATTTTAACAGGTAAACACATCTCATTATAACCGTTTTGCACTGAGTAATGTCGCATTAAAGAAGTGCTTTACACCATGGTCACAACCGAGTCCCACGAATGCACAGTTACAAACATGTTTAACCATGTGACGGCGCGATCATGATGAATGGGTTTGCACTGTTTATGAAATTGTGTGCTTCACCGCTTGTTCGTATACTTGCAACACAGCAGCTAGACTTTGACCAGACGTGGTTTAGTTAGACACCGCGTTGGCATCAAGACTATACAGCATCGTAGTCGTACATGTACATGTTTCACGACTCGAGTACAAAGTTAGTCTCAGCTTAGCGAGATACAGAATCAGATTTACATTGGGGGCCATACATCTGAGGCCAGTCTCTTATTCACTGCAGCCTCATATCAGATACAGTCTCATATACAGAAAATCACGATGACACCCGAACTACAGGAAACGACACTACTTCTACCCATCATAAAACATTATTTCTACAGACTTTTGAAACAGTGTTCGTTTCCTTTAAAGTTGCTATAGCCTGGGCTTAATTGTAAACATAAAATGTAACATGTAATACTAGTTAGTATATTTGCTGCCACAGATTTCGTCAAAACACTTTTCCAGAATTCGATGAGAAGTGGCTATGATGTTGTTACCTATCTCTGTCATTGTTTCAATCACAACATTGTTCATCTATTCCTTCAGACTTGTAAACACTTTCACTTTCAAATTAATATGACACAAATAAAGAGACATACAGAAATTTCTCATGATAGACGATCATATGTACAGGAGCGTAGGGACATATCCAAACATTCAGGCAAAGACCAGTATATGGTGAACTACATTCAGTCCATTCAACAAACACACTTGCCGTACATGCAGCTTCCAATGGAAATAACAGTAATATATTTCAAACCCCAGAAAGATTCTTTTAATATAACCTTGCTTCATTTAAAAACTCAATTTCCACTTCATTCTTTGAAGACATAGTGTGTTTCACACTTGTAATTTAGCTGATTGTAATAACAATGTATAGTACATCATGGTCTCTATGTAAATTATAATCAAATTAAACTCTTAATATACAGGTTTAAAATGTGGTCACTGCAGCATGCAATGCACGGCAACGGTGTCATTGTCGTCGTCCTTTGTATGGAATGTGTGTGTTTGTTTTGTGGTGAAAATTTCCAGCCATCTCATTCATACATTCATTAATTATTCTTTTCTTATTTCATCTCTTTTTTTTTTATACTACTTCAACTCATACTCTCAGTCAGTGATAGATGTTCCCAGGGAGATGCTGAAGACAAGAGTGGTGCAAACTTGCACCAGCTGATCACCAAGGAGAAAGGGTAAATTAATATTTTTTTCAGTGTTTATCTGAATGTTCTCCCCAGAAAATATCTGTTGAAATATGGACAGACATGTACAGTTTAGGGAGTCCTATTTTGTTTTACTAATGTACAATTGTAGAATCACTAGAGTGGAACCTGTTTGTTTATCAAATTTTGTGGAAAAATTTGACGTTTTCAGAATAAAGTTTGATTGATCTGCTGTATAGCAGTAGTTAATAGTGTACAACAGCTGTGACATCAAATAATCACTGGCTTGAGAACATGATTTTATTCTCTGTTTTGAGATTTCTGATGATGTCTTTTCCACAATTTTAACTTTATGAGTAGCTTGATATCTCTTTTGGGAAGGTATTCTGTTGTATTTCTGCAACTTGCGAGAGGTTGTTCGGTTAAACACTTACACCCAATTTACACAGTTCATGGCGACACAGTGACTTGAATGTCAGAGTCCAAGTAAATGAAATGTACATATATACATGTAGCATATCTTTTGAATGAAGTCAATATGATTCAATGTTGTTTTGGTAAGGTTGTGGCACCCCTGGTAACAAATGAGGAAGGAAATATGGTATTTAATAATAAGGGCATTTCTCCAACGAATTAGTGCTAAATACGGGTGCTCCTCAGGGATGTGTCTTGTCCCCTGTCCTTTTCTCTGTGTACACAAACGAACTTATGTGTAACAATGTTATTCTTACTTTAATCAAATTTGCAGATGACATGGCGCTGGTTGCCCGCTTAAAAGATGAATTTTCACTTGGTCAGTATTTTCTATACGTGAATACCCTAAAATCCTGGTTTGACAAGAGTTATCTTGAACTCAATGTTTGGAAAACGAAAGAGATGTGCATGGTTGGGGGACGGAAACAAGACACATCACTATGTCGATCTCTCACCATAAACGGGGAAGAAGTGGAGAAAGTACATATTTTTACATATCTTGGTACCATCCTAGCTTCCAACCTAAGTTTTACAGATAATGTCGATCATATTTTTAAGAAAGCACAGCAGCGCCTTTATCTGCTTCGTAAGCTCAATAGTTTTAACGTAAGTAAGGATATATTAGCATCAGTGTATCGCTCACTAATCGAAAGTGTATTGACATTTAATATTGTATCCTGGTATGGAAATCTCACCGTTAAAGACAGAACAAAGTTGTCGCGAGTCGTCAATCAGGCGGGAAGGATTATTGGTTCAAAGCAGAAACAATTATCCGAACTCTACCACCAGTCAATGAAACGAAAAGCTGTTCAAATTTTCAAGGATCAAAAACACCCACTACATAACCAGTTCCAAACTTTACCGTCAGGTCGGCGACTCAAAGTTCCCCTCGCAAGGAAAAATTGCTACAAAAAGTCTTTTATCCCATCTGCTATTTCTATTTTAAACTGTGGATTCACTGATTTGTAATAACTGTGTTTGGATTTTAGTACTGTATATATTTCCATAGACCTACATAGTATTGTTGTACATTTGTCTGTCTGGTTGTATGTTGTCTGTGATAGCGTTTTTATTCGTATTGGGATTTCTGAAATGCCAGAAGGAAATTTTCCATTATATGTTTTTAATTTAATGGACAATAAAGTTTTTGAATTGAATTGAATTGAATTGAAAAACTTACATCGCCTAATACATACCGGTACTTTGTTATGAAATTGAGGTGGGAAAACCCTGGGGAACATGACAGGGGAACTCGAGTAGATTTGATCTACTCACCAACCTTAACAAAAACGCTGGTAGGAAACATTGGTAAAATGACTAAGGAACTCAGGTAGATTTGACATACTCACCAAAAACACTGATAGGAAACACTTGTAACATACAGTAAAGATCAAGCATAATGGGAGATTGTGCATGAACTGTGCTCGCATCTTCAAAGCATTATGCTGGAAAACTTCATGAACAATGCTCTTGGGGATTAGTGTATGTAAACAACATTCAATTTGCACCTTTGAGGTGTCCACAGAGCATCTCATTAACAGTGCATCAAGTAAACAATGCATCAGCATCTCATTATAAACATTGAATCTTGATAGCAGAGTACATGATTATTACTAAGTCACAAACCATGTGCGCATAAAGTGCTGTTTATTCTGTATGAGAGATGCGAGCATTGTTCCATGCAGATGCTTTGATGATGCAAGAACAACAGTGTATCAATGCATAGTTAGCACCCCAATTGTGCAAGAATGATCCTTTTGTGATGCGCGCACTCAGGTGATGTTCTACATGTATGTGAGCTGCACTGTAAAAGGGGAACTCATATATAATAGATTTGACCTACTCACCACACTGGGTATGTCATGCTCTTTGTAATGATTATTCCTTGTCATTTTCAGGCTGAATGGTGAGGTTACCGTACAATCAATAGTTCCTGATGAGGTCGATAAAATAAAGGTACTGCACACACACACACACACACGCGCACACACACACACACACACACACACACACACACACACACACACACACACACACACACACACACACAATGTGATGTCCCATTTGTATATTTCAGTGTCACCATACAATTTATTATTATATGTACACTTTGCATCAAGGTTTTGAAATCAGACCTAAATTTGACTGATATATTTGGAAATTGAGAAATTGTCCTGATAGGTGAAGTCATTATTATTGCCCAGACCATATAAAAAATAAGATGATCATAACACATTAGATGATGCAGTTGACTAGTGTACTAGTGGAGTCATGATGGTCAAATGGTTAGAGTGGTGGGCTTGGAATCTACAGGTTGCAGATTCAAGTCCTGTCGCTGCCATTTGTGTCTGAATGGCTAAAGTCCTTGGGCAAGATTTGAACTACGACTGTATCCCAGTCAAGCCAGGTGTATAATTGGGGACCTGCTAGGATAGAGGTTGCAATGAGAATGTTTTTAATCCTATGCACTAATAGAAGATATAATGGATTGTATGCTCCCCAGGGATCAACATTTAGGTAGTATAAAGCACTAATTTAGATTCATGCCAGAGGTAACTTTGAAAACTATTTTTAAAAACCCAAGGTTATTACGTAGATGATCATGCCATTGGTATAACATAAGCCTTTGGAAGGGTTTCCTGTGATTGTTAGAAAACAATATAAAATAACAAATATAATTGATAAAGGAGACCCTCTTTGTATTTACAGGAGAAATTAACAGAATGGTGTGACACACTACATACACATCTCATTTTAACCACTGGTGGTACTGGTTTCGCACCACGAGATGTGACTCCAGAGGTATGTATATATGTACATGTAGGTACACATTACCTCTGACAAATTAAATCAGTATCGTCATTATAAAGATGGGGTATGTATTGTGTAGGAGTGTATAGACATATGGTCAACCTTTGTATATACTAAATTTAGTGTGAAAGGTCCAGTCATTGGTCCACTTATGTAACCACTCACTTCCCATGTAAGAGAGAGTGCATTATATAAGGTGGAAGGAATGCCTGGATTTTTCAGGTTATATACTAATGTAAGAAAAAATAATTAAAAGAATGAACACACAAAATGTATATTATAGTGAAAGGTATGTAGGTGTAATGATGGAGTACATACATGGGTAATTATGAGTCAAGATTTATTACCTAGACATGAGCTAAACTTACCAAATAAAATACTCTCGCAAAACATTGCCGATTCAGAACAACGTATGGCCAAATATGGAGAATAGTAATTTCTGAGAATCAGAATGGAATAGGGAACTTGCAATCCAGACTTAGCATGCTTAGCATGCTTAGATGCAAAGGACTATGGGATTATCTGTGGTTATCGTAATACCTAATCTGGGGCTACCAATAACAAAAACCTCCCACAATTGTCAGGGTAACTATGAATTGATCATTCGTGGGTGCAAACAATGTAACAATATTGTTTACAATACCAATTTATCAGTATTTATTATCACATTTCCCATGATGCAACATTCAACATGGCGGGTTTGCAAGTTCCCTATTGATCAGAGGTCACAGATCTCTCCCCTCAGCAGCCATACTGAAATCAATTTTCTCAGCCTTGTCGGCTTCACCATCACAAATTGTATTTATTGTTATGGGACAAATTCTTGTTTATTTGGTGTTATCATGCTACAAATCAGTGTGACAAGAGAAAGAATTGAAATGTTCACATTTGCAAAACTTGTTAGAACCATAGCAAAAATATTGGCGTACGTGTAGTGTATGTACTTTACATTATTACATGTATGTCACTTTGTGTTTTGTAGCGTGAAGAAAGTATATGAATGTTAAAGTGTCAATACAGATGAGGATTCGGTATTTATTTTGGATTTTGAATTTATAAAACAATTGTGTCGTGGCGTTTATTTGAAAAATTACTGTGAAACAACATATACCAAGTCCTTGTTAGTAGCTCAATAAATTGCAAAAAGATTAATAAATGTCAAAAATGTTCATACATTATAAATACAGTAACAAGCATTTTACACATTTTTGACATTTTTTTTGCAATTTCAATTGAGTTACAAACACAGACTTGGTCAATGTTGTTTGACATTGATTCTTGTGGCCACTTTAAAGTACAAATCTAAGGAACTTTCAACATGCTGGCACAGATAATCACTCTAAGTATTTTCAGTTCAAACCAGTAGGTTGCATGAGGAGTGCATGAATACCTCAATTGTAGTGTAATGAGAGATGGAGACAAATACAAATGCTTTTCTGCATTGTTTACAGGCTACCAAAGCAGTCATAGAAAAAGAATGCCCCGGACTAGCCACAGCCATGTTGATTGGTTCATTGAAGATTACATCAATGGCTATGCTGTCTAGGTGAGTTCATAATCAGTGATAAAATCTTCGTGGTCAGTCCATGGAAACCTTTTTAGTATAATAATAAAAAGATCTGAGTTATGGTTGTAATTTAGTTGTGTTTCTTTGTGCTCATACTGTTGATGTACAAAAAGTCACACTGTACCAGATGAGTGAGTTTCAACCAGAAAAGAACCATTTCATAGAGGGGTTGATAGGACTCAGTTGATTGGTTGGGTTGGTATGACTCTCTTGATTAGTTGGGATGATGGGCTTCACTTGATTGGTTGGTTTGGTAGGATTCACTTGATTGGTTGGGCTGGTATGACTCTCTTGATTGGTTAGGGTGACAAGCTTCACTTGATTCATTGAGGTTAGTAAGGTTCTCTTGATTGGTTGGTTTGGTAGGATTCACTTGATTGGTTGAGTTGTTAGGACTTTGTTGGTTCAAATTTTACAAATCTAACTAATTCATTTTTGTGCCACAAAATATCTAATTAGATCCTGTGTCTTGCATGATGTTAAAAGTTTTTAGTTTTTACGAAAGTAGTTTTTATCTAATATTTGTAGTTAGACAAACAGTTTAATTCATTTGTTTTACTTACCTGACATCGGAAGGAAAAATGGAATTTTAAAAAAAAATGAATTTCTTACAGACCAGTGTGTGGCATTCGTGGGAAAACTCTTATTGTAAACCTTCCTGGAAGTCTCAAGGGAGCACAGGTATGTTGAAAAAAAAGATGATTTATAATAATTTTTTTTTTTTTCATGGAAAATAGAAGACCATTGCCTGCTTACATTTCATAGCCACAAATTAGTTGTGTCTTTCCATGTACTGCAGTGCCAAATCTTTGACATGTAGATGTACATGTACATCCACAATTCCATCAAATCTGCTGTCAAGATATGATGTGAAATTAGCTGAAGAGCATACTCGTTTTTTTGTATACAAAAATCCAAAATTTGTTCAGTGTTTGTAAGAATGATGATATAGACTCCGTCCAATGGTGTTTACATAATATATCATTATTGATTGAACTTAAAGGGGCGCAAGCACACATAACCATCACTTGCAATTGACTGAACTCAAACTTGGTATTAAGATATAACTCATAAATGGTCCGATGACGTAATTTATGATATGTATCAAAAAATGTGACAGGAAATTCCTACTATACTATCAACTATTCTAGCAATGACAGAAGACAATCATTATCATAAAGTTATAGAAGACATGCATTGACATTAGCATAATACTGGAATGTAGTTTTATGTGTAAGTTTTTTCACTTGAGTACAGTGCTTCTAAACTCAGCTGGTGTCACTTTAAACACTGAAGCTTTTTTCATTCTCATTATAGGAATGTTATGAAATCATATTACCTGCTATACCACATGCCATTCATTTATTACAAGATGACAAGAAGAAAAGCAATGCAACTCATAAAGAAATGCAAAAGGTATGATTACTTTCATTTACTGTGTTCTAGGTTTCAGAGTACTGATTGTAGAAGTAAGTGTCATCAGTAGTATAGTACTGACTGTGTGTGTGTGTGTGTGTGTGTGTGTGTGTGTGTGTGTGTGTGTGTGTGTGTGTGTGTGTGTGTGTTGTCAAAATAATTCAAATGAAATCATGATGCTGTCCACTATTCAAAAATCTTCTAAATACCCATTTTTACCATGTGCCTAGTAGCTCAAGGATCCGTAACTAGCCATCAATGTAGTCTACGAAATACAACATTTTTTGTTGTGGTTCAAAATGGCAAAAAGTGGGTTCTCCTCTGAGGATAGGACAACACTCAGTGTTGGTGTGTCTGAGTAGTTTGTCAAATTGGTTTAGAGAGCACACTGCTTGCACTGGTAATTGACATAAAAATTGAACTGTATGGTGTTATTGTTACTGGGTTCTCCTCTGTGTTATCACACAGCAAAGGATATGAGAGGGATAGGATAGACAAATGCTAAATATTCATTTATCTGTGCTATGCCTTAAAGTCATGTGACAAATTGGCTTAGAGAGCACACAGTTTGTACTGGTAATTGTCATAAAAATGAACTGGATGGTGTATTTTTAACTGGTTACTCCATACTTGGGTTCTGAGACTATTAGTTAGATGAATGTAGATATAAATCCAGTTATTGATAGAAGTATTGTAATAAAATTCTTTCATTATTTGCTGTCGTGATTCCTTTTGATTTATCCCTTTACAGTTTCAGCCAATAACATGATACAATGTTTATCATATTTTCATGAATGGATTTTTTTTTCTCAGTCTGTATGGGTTTGGTCATTTTAGTTAAGACAGTAGACAGATAGTTGATTGGCACAAAGTAAACAATCTTGTTACAGCTAATGGTACAGGAAAGTAACTCGGATTTCTCTTTTTTTTCACCGTTTTATGCATGCAAGTTTTCCATTTATAAGCCTACATCAACAGCATACTGAATATCATTTCATGGTTACTAGTAAGTGTACATGTAACTGGAATTGCAAGTCAGTACCAACGGACGGTTTGTGGTGGAAAGAGTTTTGAACTATGCTTAGACCGATCCAATACCCTGTATTTTGTTCAATGAATACCCTGTACATCTTTAAATAGTCCTTGATGCCTTGACGTTTAACATTTTACAGACTGTGAACATAGTCGATCAGATCACAGATAATGCCCACAAAGATAACACCGAAGATAGCCAAGATACACAGATGAGAGAACAGCCTGAAAAGTCAGAAGGGAGGAGGAAACAAAATCAAACAGCTTTAGCGAATCAGTCAGTTTTCCCAGTTGCTATTATCCAAGCACGGGAGGATGGACATTCAGTGGAATTGCCAGAGACAAGGAACAGTCAGACAGTGTTTAATGAAGAAGGACAACATCTAACACACCTGCATCTAGCAAACAGACCTTGTCAAAGCCGACCTCTTCAGGCAGCACAGAAGCAGACAGAAAAAGACAGTAATGTTGGTGACTTTGATTTGATTGCACCACAAGGTCAAGTTCCTATTCAGGAAGATAGTAGCAGCGATCACACCTACTCGCATAGGCCAGCAGATTTGTCATTAAGTGACACTGGTGATATCCAAAGCTCTAACGTCCAAGGAAACCAAGACACGTGTCAACATGCAACGACAACCACAACTAACCTGTCTCAGGCAACAAGAGATATAGATATATTTGAGTTTGATGAACCTGACATTGACACAGCCAACAACAGTAGTAAAAAGAGAAAAAAGAGAAGTAAATCATGTGATAAAAGTGATAGAATATCGTGGAAGTCGTGTAGTGATTATATCCAGGTGCCAGTAGGGAACGCTTTGAAGGAACATCTCACCTCGCATCCTTTCCTCAAAGATGTGACTCTCAATCGTGGAAAACGCGATGTGAAACGTGACTTAGTGACATTGAAAAGACAGAACTCAGCCATTGATTGCGGAAGCTGGCAACGTGGGAGACATGTCCATGAACGAAATCGATTGGATGACTACTTCATTCCAACAGAGCAAGGAGAAAATAAGATGGAAATGATCAAGGCAAAGAAGAGGAAGGATGAGTATGTTGTGGCGTGGTACTTGTTTTGTCCAGGACATGGCAACTGTAAACGTACATGTGGTGGATATGGTGTGTGTGTTGCAGGTAAGTGATGGTAACTGTAAACGTACATGTGGTGGATATGGTGTGTGTGTTGCAGGTAAGTGATGGTAACTGTAAACGTACATGTGATGGATATGGTGTGTGTGTTGCAGGTAAGTGATGGTAACTGTCAATGTACATGTGGATATGGTGTGTGTAAAGTGATGGCAACTGTAAACGTACATATGGTGGATATGGTGTGTGTGTTGCAGGTAAGTGATGGTAACTGTAAACGTACATAGGTGGTGGATATGGTGTGTGTGTTCTATGTAAGTGATGGTAACTAAATGTACATGTGTTGAGTACGATGTGTGTGTTGCAGGTAAGTGATGGGAACTGTAAACGTACATGTGGTGGATATGGTGTGTGTGTTCTAGGTAAGTAATGGTAACTGTAAACATACGTGAGGTGGATACGGTATGTGTGTTCTAGATAAGTGATGGGAACTGTAAACATACTTGAGGTGGATACGGTATGTGTGTTCTCGGTAAGTGATGGGAACTGTAAACATACATGTGGTGGATATGGTGTGTGTGTTCTAGGTAAGTAATGGTAACTGTAAACATACGTGAGGTGGATACGGTATGTGTGTTCTAGATAAGTGATGGGAACTGTAAACATACTTGAGGTGGATACGGTATGTGTGTTCTCGGTAAGTGATGGGAACTGTAAACATACATGTGGTGGATATGGTGTGTGTGTTGCTGGTAAGTGATGGTAACTGTAAATGTACATGTGGTGGATATGGTGTGTGTGTTGCAGGTAAGTGATGGTAACTAAACATACATGTGGTGGATATGGTGTGTGTGTTGCAGGTAAGTGATGGTAACTGTAAATGTACATGTGGATACAGTGTGTGTGTTCAAAGTAAGTGATGGTAACTAAACGTACATGTGGTGGATACGGTGTGTGTGTGTTTCTGTATAATAAAATGTGTTTATTTGAACATTTGTCAAAAAAGGTCTTCTTACCCTGTGTAGGTCAAGTGTATTTATGCTCTGAGTGTCTGTATGTCAGTATGTGTTCGCATCCTTCTGTCCAAGTGTTTGTAAACATGTCCCCCAAACATTCCTTTATGTTCAGTTTTACTAGTTACATGTAACGCCATTGTGTCTTTATCATATCACAGGTTGCAAGGGTGTAGCTCACAAACAAGACAGACACAATTGCTCTTTACTCATCGCACTGAAGATCTTCCTCGGTGATTTAAGTCAATGGAGAGTTAAGATTACTGGCAACCATGTTCCACCATCTGGTCCGTTTCCATGGATACCACCTCCCAAGGATAGTTTACGACTAGACCAGGATGTGAGGGATGTGATTATGTCATGTGATACCAGGCAATCAACAAGAGACATTTATGAAGTTGTAAGGAGTCATTCGGCGGTGTCTTCCGAGAAAATACCATGTATTTCAAAACAAAGGGTGACTTTCTTTGTTACCGGAATGAGAAAACGACGCAAACAAGTCAGTTACAGTGTGAGACTGAAAGATCCTTTGGGAGATAATGAAGTGTGTGATGACAGTGAACACAGTGGCATGACAACAAATTCATCTAAGAAAACAAATGATAATCAGATGAGTGTAAGAGAACAGATCGACTCTGGACTACTATCACAAGAGGAGGGATGCAGTACACCGGGTTCTCCTACCGCTCCAAAGACGTCAGTTTTCAAAGAGGAACTCGTCCAAGGACAAAGTGCATCAGGGAAAACTAGCGGAAATATATTACGACTCCAGATCGAATCAGCCACTACAAGACGAAGTAGAAATGTTGCACGAAAGCAAACACCCAGTGCACTGCAGGCATTAGAGAGAATAGACAATGCAGAGGACCTTGTCTCAGACTGATGATAATGAGTATAGAAAACTTGAATAATTCCAATCACCTTATTCCTTTATAAAGACACTCAAGGTGATAGCGCCCTCTAGCCATGTAGTTGTGCTGTACACTAATGAAAGATAAATATCACTCTTCATCACTACATCACCTATGTATCTGCCTCTAGAGGGCAGTATTTCTGTGTGGTTGTATCAAAGAGAAAAGCTGAAGGGTATGCACTGTAATTAGTCAGTATGAAGACAGACAAGAAACTTTCTCTATTCTACAAATTTACGCAAAAAAAAGAAGTTTCTTGTCAGCATGCATATCACTTAAATACCCTCATGTCGATCTTTCTTTGTGTTTGTCCAGCCCATGCAGTCTGCAGATCAGTGGGAGAAACACAAAAATAACCCTCCCTACTTCAGTGAAGACAACTGCAGAGCTAAACTTGAACAAGCAAATGATATCTGCCCCATACACACTTGCTGTAAAGTACTAAATAAAAAGAACAGTAACTGCCATAAATATCAGATGGAGTGACAGGTTTGTTAAGATTAAGAAAAAAAATTCCCATCTTTGCACCACTTTAGAAAAACTGACATGACCAGAAACAATAATATATATTTCTTTTGGCCTTAGCTAGGCAAATCAGTAACAGACAATGTCAATGGACTTTACAAACTATATTTTATATCACTGCCACCTTCAACCCTTTCATTGTCTGTGTCTCAACATCAGCCATAGTTTATAAATTTGTCTTCTTCCTCACTCCATGCTGTCAGACCAGTAAGGGACGATTGCACAATGTCACACAAGCTCAATAAACAAACTTCATTCATTTGGGGGGGGGGGGGGGGTCTGGCATCATTGTAATTGCTGAACTTCATTTTTTACACTTCGAACCAAATTTCTAAAACTTCCACACCTTCAATGATAACAGGTTCTGTATACTACTGAGTTGTTTACTGCTGATATGATATGCAGTGCTGGGTTTCTGGTAATATTTTTAATGTATTGACTATCGTGTTTGTAAATTGTATTGATCATAGTGGTTGACTGCTACAAATTTCACATCAGTTTACACCATATATAAACATGCTGATATTGCACTTGTGAACATTCATATATAGGGGAGGGGGACAAGGCTTTGGCCTAAAGGAACAAAGTTGATTTATTGAGCTTGTGTGACATAGTGCAGGTTTGTAGCCGTAGTGTTATGCAATCCTGTCAATTCTTCCTAAACGTCTGTAACTGTTTTGATTTGAGTGATTCTAGGTACAAAAGTTGATTATACCATTAAATTATTTACAAGTCAGCCTCCAATGACCCTGATATATCGACCAATAGAAATCTACTATTTGCTCCAATGTACTATTTCATGAAGAGATCGGCTCAAAGCAGTTGAACAATAACTTCTGCTTTGGCCTCCTTCTCAACATGCTAACAAAGAATGCATTTTTGCAACACTATTGTACATCAAACTATTGTATGGCCACTGAGTGATCATTTTGACACTGTCAATAATCAAACCAACCAATGAGGGTTGAATTCTAAGTTGGTTAGAGTTCAGATCTCTTCATCCAGAAGTTTGGTTCTGCTTCACATTCAAATCTATCAATGAAGATCTGTCTTATCAAACGCCAACCTATACATGATGTTGTATGTCCACCTTTTGTTGGTTTGTATTCATTGCATAATGTATTTCATATACTGCCTATCTCTCATTCTTCGACCATAGTTGGTAGTAACAATGTCATCATTAGATATTATTCACTGATATTTTCTTTCAATCAGCCAAGGAAAATAAGAGTGACCTAAGGGGCCTTGTCACTACTAGTCGCTGTACAAGTAGTGGCAAACCCTTACGTCATGAGCATTTTCCGGCTGAATGAAGGAAAATATTGGGGAATTATATAATTATACCTCCTCAAGGTTAATGTATGAAAAATTGAGAAAAATAAATAATGGTGATTTGGAACAAACGTTTTGGTTTGTATTTCGAGCATTATAGAACACATGATGTAGACATGGGTTGTTGTGTTGTAGAACAATTAGGATATCGAATCCATATTTTCTGTTCAAAGACAATAACTTGGCTTGTGCATGGTATAATGTGTGTACAGTGATACACAGTACAATACAAGGTTACAGGAATGTATTGTATCAATGTTTTCATACAACTTAACTCACAACAGTAGTGCAGACTTTTAGTGGAAGGAGCAACATGCATCAAGTGAAACAATGAAAGATGGATGCTACTTTATACGAAGTACTTTATATGGAGTTGAACAGCCAGTCTCAATATATCATAGAGATAATACTTAGAAGCACTACAATCTCATGAAAGGTAGTTCATAGTATATTACAGTGTGAAGTTTCTTGAATGTAAAATCATGATATTATGATGATTGCGATGTAGTTTTCTACTTCCATAGCAAACAATAAAAGTGTTTTCATATACAGCTGGTACAGTTTGTGGCATTTGAATTGACCTTGCTTGAGGTTTTACTGTGTTACACAAATATATATATTTTTGTAAAGGTAGTCTTTGCTAGGAGAAGAGTTGCCTGACAAAAATGGCAGTCTGTTCTTGTTTGGTTGTGATCGACTGGATGTATGTGAAAGTGGTTTTAGGGGTAGGTGTGTCCTCAAATGAAAGGCGCTATTTTTTTTTCCAATCCTGTCCTTATTATGCAGGGACTTACAAGAAAACACAGTGTTTACCAAAAAGTGAGGGGCTTTGAGTGACTCATTGAAATTCTTTTGTGATGAGAAATGAGATGATAAGAAGTATAGAATTCATGTGAATTTGAGAAATGGTTTCTTCATGTTGATGAACTTAGGTTTATTTCACACAGGAAAATTACTTCAGTCTATATCCTTATGAAAGCTTGTATTATGTTAGGCATTTTTATGACGATCAACTAATTATGTCTCTTAGGGTTGTATTACAAACCTAAGTTTTCAGGGTTGTTGGTGGACGAGTGGTTAAACCACTTGCCTCTTACCAGGTCAGGTTTGATTAAATTTACCACGCTGTAAGTAAGAAGAATGTCAATCAGTTTGACTCTTCTGAACAATGCAGGTTTTCCCGGGTTCTCAGGATTCCTTCTGCATTAACACGGAACCCATGAGGGATAGCCCTCACTGGACTTCTTGGGAGACAAGTGTTTATATATACTATCCATTATAAATGAAGAAATTTTTTTGTGTTTAAATACACAAAAACTGTTGAAATGCATGAAATATGACTTGAAGCTGTTCAAAATACTGTATTTCTTATTTCAAAGCATCACCATGGTCATCGACACCATCATCATCACAGCTATGAAGAGCCACATCACCATCACCATGGAAATAAAAACAGTCACCATAGACACCATCAAAGCAAGGATGAGGATCGAAAACACAAAGGTACAGTGGTTGTTGTACATTTATTCCCAAAATATCTTGATTTCCAGTAGAAGTATTTACTGTAGCTGTCACAGACCAAGATTACTGCCAAGATTCCTGAATATATTAGCATCGTTTTTAGAAGTACCAAGGCTCTTACTGCCCATTTCATGTTAGCGTTCACTGGTTTTGTTTGATACATCCGTGCAGAAACCAATAAGAAACTGCAGATGCCAATTCTTGAATGAATACAATTTTTGTCAAAATGAAATGAACTAATGTAAATGCCACCATGCAGACATCAAATGCAAAACGTTGGCACCTGCATGTCTGCATCTAGTTGTAATTGTGTTTAAATGGTTTATTTGATTGAGACAAACTGGAGTTAGAAATTGCGAAGTCGCTATCTTTAAATGTAGAATGTACAGTTTGTTATTGGTTTCTGCATGGTTATATCAAACAAAATAAGTGAACACAAAGATGAAATATCATGGGCTGTATGACTTGCACTTCATGTAAATCAAGGCTTGTAATATTGGTACTTTATCATTTCAATCTTCAAATTTACTGTTTCTATGAAAAAAAACAACCCCGTATTTAATAGGTACAAAACTAGTCTGAAATTACAACAATTTTTTATACTCGCTCAGTTTTAACCAGGCCTTATCAGTAACATTCAACACTTGCTCTTTGAATTACATATAAATTTATGCAAATGGTTCTTTTGACCTTTACCATTTCATTCTTTGAATTGACAAACTTACCCTTTCCAATGCCTGCTTAAGTGCTAAATGTTTCGTCAGGCATTCTAGTCACATTTTTACTCAATAAAGTAATCCAATTTTTGCACCCATCTGAAAAGTTGTATTGCAATATCATTAGATGCTACTCCGTTTACGAAACTGTCGAGATACATCATTTATCCTTATATATTCTCCAAGAGACAAGAGCTAGAAGGTATGACGACCAGCTAACAATGTGTGTAGACAGTGCAGTAAACAGGCCAATTAGATACAAAAATTGCACAGAACTTAAAAGTGTTAGAATTGCTGACAACTATAATTGTGTTCATATTTGTCATATCAGTGTCTAAGACTGACATAAATGTACTGTGTTCATTCAGGTCCAGGTCATCATAGCCACCATGAACATCATGATGTTGAGAAAGTAGCAAGACGTCCAAGACATTCTCCGTATCCAATGGTAACATTTGAGGAAGCGTTGAATGGTGTAATGGACAGTACATGTATGCTTGGAACAGAAAAAATGTTGATAAAAAGTAAGATATCATGTTAAAAACTTCCAAAGAATTGATAATGTTCATTATATCATTCACAAGCCAAATTGAACAAAAAATATGGAAAATATACTCTGGTCATTCTACATCACAGCAACGCACGTCTATGTCATGACAATGCCCATCTACGTCACTGGTTCTGCCTTGTTCTAAAAATGAGTCAAAAATGTTCAAAATTGCCATTACTTACCCCGTTTTTTTTCTGTGATATTGCTGGCAATGGTATAATTATGTTATTCTCCAATATTTTTCTTCATTCAGCCGGAAACTACTTGTCTAGAGACTCATAGTAACAAAGGTCCCTTAGGTCACTCATAATTTCCTGAATGAAGAAACATATTGGGGAATAATATCTAATAATGGACAGGGCTTTCATATTTGCATACCTTTCTATCTTCTGTTTCCATGTAGATGCCTTAGGATATATCCTAGCTACTGATGTACATGCTGAAGTAGCTGTGCCACCATTTCCAGCCTCTGTAAAGGATGGCTATGCTGTCATAGGTGAGTTTACTGCCCAGTTCAGACTAAGATTTGAAATTAGGCATGAAAAACAAGAGTTATAGGAAATGTTGGAGTTGAACAAGTATGTTAATTAGTTGATCAATGACGTCACCTTCCAACTGCTAAGGGATGGGCTTCAATATACATTCTCTTCCCACATTGATAGATAGATAGATAGAGAGTGGTGGCACAGACTATATTATTTGTTGACAACGAAGTATGATGTTGTCTAATATTGACAATTGTGTTAAACTTTACTCCAGAAAGTGAAAGGAACAGAGGGATATCCGAAAGGGTTACCGGTACTACCGGGGTAGTCCCGTTAAACAAAACTGAACTGAACTGAATTGAACATGATACAACCAGTGAAAGTGCTGAATATAGTCCAGCATACTGAAATATATCATGAAGTATTATTTTCATCAAATTTCATTTATTTTTAAACAAATTGTTTATTGAAGTAATTATTACCATGTTAATTTCAGCTAGTGATGGTGACGGTGTGCGACAAGTCATCAGTCAGAGTACGGCAGGTAGTGTACCATCAAGAGAGGTCAAACCAGGTCATATTATGCGTGTGACAACTGGTGCCCCAGTACCAGTCGGTACTGATGCTGTGGTCCAAGTAGAAGACACAGAACTTATCAAAGATACCGATGATGTATGTATTGATGTTGTCATTCATTTCTTTTTAAAGGTCCTAAATCGAATTAGGATTGAAACATGGATGTGAAATCTAGCTGTCTGGCAGAGGTATTAATTAAGATGATGTGTTTTAGGGTTTATGACTATAACAGCATAATTAGATATTATTCCCCATTATTTTTCTTCATTTTAGCTAAAAATATGACTGGCCTAAGGGAGCTTTGTCAATACAAGTCACTAGACAAGTAGTGCTAAACCCTTAGGTCACAAGTATATTCCAGCTGAATGAAGTTTAAATATTGAGGATAATATAATTATACCTCCTCAAGCATAATTTATGAAAAATTGGGAACAATAATGGCAATTTGACTTATATTTCAAACACTGCAAAACCAGTTACATAGACACAGGTTGTCGTGACATAGGTTGACTAGGGTATATACCATCCATATTTTCTGTTCAAAGACAATAACTTGGCTTGAGTATGGTATACTTGTCATTGAGGGGATTCTAAACAGAACTCCTTTGTTCAGAAGTCAAAGTGTTATCATCTAGCAAGTAAAACAATAACCTTAATTTGCAAAATAATCGACTTTGATCATTCATGCATATGTTGCATACGGTCTTCTGGCAAACGTTCTTACAGTTGTTTCACTCGTTTCTCTCTATATCATGTTTAAACAAGGTGTACTTTTTATTTCAAAATGTGACATTACCACTTTACATCACTGCTTTTCAAACTCTGTTCATGATTGAGTACAATTTCCACAAACTTTTAGTCCCAGACATGTCTTTCCGTGATAATATGACTGATTATATATATACAGAATAAAATTCTACTTTGTTTTCAAATGTTTACCTTTCAGTGAATCATATCTGTTCATTTTCATTCCTTATTTTCTGCATCTAGGGTTGTACAGAGTTAGAAGTACGTATACTAAAGGCACCAAAGGCAGGCCAAGATATTAGGTAAGCCTTAGGTATTATATTACTAACCATTATGAAAGTACTTTGATAATAATAATGTGTCCAAGATGACACTATCCAGAGTGTGATATTCAAACTAGTTTGTCTCTATCTGTGACACCTGCTTATCTCCATTTTGCATGCAGCTGTCTGTTTGCAATCAAACCTTGCACAAAGAATAGACATTGCATTCAAACCTTGCACAAAGATCAGACATTGCATTCAAACCTTGCACAAAGATCAGACATTGCATTCAAACCTTGCACAAAGATCAGACATTACATTCAAACCTTGCACAAAGATCATACATTGCATTCAAACCTTGCACAAAGATCAGACATTGCATGCTATATAATTCAATGATATCATTTTTAATGACAAAATATATGTATACCTGTGACTATGATATTTGAAATTGAAATTTATCATATTTTGTGACCTCTAGACCTACTGGTGTGGATATCAAGACAGGAGATTTGATTTTGAACCAAGGGATAAAGTTAGGTCCTGCAGAATTAGGAGTTGCTGCATCAGTTGGTGTGAAAGAAGTGTTGGTGTATTCCAAACCAACAGTAGCTGTAATGTCAACAGGAGACGAGGTAGGCACACAATATGGCTAATACTTTGAAGGATAACACATAAATACTCTCTCTACTTTTCTTATCAGGATTAGGAGTTAGGCATAAATTATGGTTAGTTGTAAATGAAAAGTTTTACTTACAGAGTCAAAATATTTTTGAAGCAAATCTCTAAGTTTTGTTGACTTGACATTATCATCAATACTGACAAGACGTCAGCAAAAATTTGGGAATCGCTTTCCCTTTTCATTTGTAACTATGAATATTCATTCTCAAACATAATAAGTTATTGAATCTTACACATACATGTATAATAAGTTTTACAATCAATGATTTTATGATTTTTAGTTGGCAGAACCAGGTGAAAATTTACAAGAGGGACACATTTATGATAGTAATCGTACATCATTGCTTGCTTTGCTGAAACAACATCAATTTCCTACAGTGGATAGTGGAATTGCAAGGGACAGGTAAGTCATCTTTCTGTTCTTTTTTATGATATTTGAAGCAGACGAAACAAATGTAAGGTTCTTGGTGTTGTATTTTGGAGTGAAATAGTTTTAAGTAGTATTCTTTATTCACATTGGGCAAGTTTGCTCATCAGTGTCAGATAACAGACAAAAAATAACAAACTCACTGACAAAGAGGACCAATTGTATTAGACACAGCTTGAAGAAGCAATACATATCTACCAAAGAAAGCCAAATCCAAATCAGAATACAGGCATCGAGATCCCATCTCACTCCAAGTCATTTCATGTGTTATGAGTAAAGGCATGTAATGACAGTCCATTGTAGTACACCCTTGACGAGGCTAAGAGACAGCATCGAAAATTTGGCAGTCTCTTCAATAAAATATTTTTTTTTACGCTCTCAATAGAAATTTTCATTATGTAAATATGAATGCATAAACAGTCATTCTTGATAAATGGCAAAAGTTACATGACTATGCTCATGAAATAAATACCAGCAGACACTCATTAGTTCCACAATAACTCTGGTATATTTTATAATAAATCTGATGATCAAAGTTCATATTAATCTCTTGCCTGTGTTTTCTTCATGTTCCTGTAGTCTTGATGCACTAGAAAGCACAATGAAAGCTGCCCTAGACAAAGCTGACGTTGTCATAACAACAGGGGGTGTATCCATGGGAGAAAAAGACCTTCTAAAATACATGCTACAAGTGAAGTTGAAAGCTGAAATATTGTTTGGTAGAGTCTTTTTGAAACCAGGGTAAGTAAATGTAGGGTACTGCATGTTTGAATTGATATTATTCATTGTGTGCCATTATTACCTGACATTAAATTTTGCTTTAAATTGTAATTTTTATCATTGAGTCAATTTGAGGATTTTTTTGTTGACAGGAAACCGACGACATTTGCCACTTTGACTTACAATGACAAGAAGAAACTATTCTTTGCACTACCAGGTAAGTGATGGGGTGTTGGCATAGGAACAGATGCATAAACCATAGGTATGTGTGTGAGTCTAAGGGTTTACAGTTTGGACAGGAACAGATGCCCATTGTAGGTATACGTGAATTTGGAGGTTTACAGTTGGGACAGAACAGTCACACATATCATAGGTATGCATGAGTTTTGGGGTTTAGTTGGGACAGGAATAGACACACACATCATAGGTATGAATGAGTTTTGGGGTTTAGTTGGGACAGGAATAGACACACACATCATAGGTATGAATGAGTTTTGGGGTTTAGTTGGGACAGGAATAGACTCACACATGCATGTATATACACTTGCACAACCTAGTGTCTATATTTACATACATATATGTATGATGATGATGACAGTGGTGATGATGATGATGATGATTTTGTTGGTGGCGGCAACAGTGGCGACAGCAATGGTGGTGGTGACAGTGACGACAATGAAGGTGACAATGATGATGACAGCAATGACGACGAAAACAGCTGATGATGATGATGACTATGATGATGATTTTTGTTTTCTTCCAATCTCTTCCAGGTAATCCTGCATCATGCATGGTTTGTTGTAATCTATTTGTTCTTCCATCCTTGAGAAAAATTATGGGATATCAGAATCCGGCTCTTACCAAAATTAAAGTCAAGGTAAAATTTGCAATAATTAATATCTTATTTTTATCATCAGTGAAATGTGGTGAGATCCAAGACAATTTGTGTACTTTTATGTGTTTTTTAAAAACTTTTTTTTTGTATATCTCAAAATGACCGAGCTGCCCACCATGAGCACCAAGTTGTTTTCATCAATTTCATCTAAAATCAACTTTATATCTTATTTCAGTTATCAAGTGATACTCTATTGGACTTCAGACCAGAGTTTCACCGTGTCATCCTTGACTGGTCATCCCATGATCCGATACCATCTGCAGTCAGCACTGGAAGCCAAAGAAGTAGTCGTCTTTTGAGTTTAAAAACAGCCAATGCCTTGCTGGCGTTACCACCACGTAGTGATGAACATCAGAGATTAAAGAAAGGGTCATTAGTTGATGCATACATCATTGCAGATGTGTAACTGCATACTTAATGAGGATAACATTTTAAGGGTCTAGTCATTGTAACTGTAAGGGAGGGGGGGGAGGGGTTCATGATTTCTACCAGCAATGAACATCAAAGATTAAAGAAAGGATCATTGGTCAATGCATACATCATTGCAGATGTATAACTGCATACTTAATGAATGAGGGTAACATTTAAGTTTGAAAAAGCATTTACATGTCAACATTAGATGTGAAAACAGTTGTCTGACAAAGCTATAGAAAAACTTTATTCAGAATAAAAGAATAATCCTATGTAATCCTCATGGCTCCACTGATAAGATAATACTAATGTGAGAACCTGGGATTGAAAACCTGCCTTTAAGGGTCTAGTAACTGTAACTGTAAAGGAGAGGGGGGGGGGTCTTGATTTCTACCAGTGTGAATTCATCAAATCTTTAATTATGATTATTAGCTGAGTTTACAATAAATATTTATCAAGCAGATCAAAGAGAATGACACTGTGGTGGACTTCATGGCCTGCAAGAACCTTGTATAAAAACATTCCAAATGTGACTTGAATACAAAAACAATCATTAAAGTGGCACAAGCTGAGTTTACAAACCTTTTATGTATGACAAAATACTTGCAAGAAATCGTGATTAAACTATAAGTTATTATCAATGCATGCCTTTTATGACATCACAATTGCCTTCTGGCATTGTTTATTGCCCAGAATGGATTACTTGACATTTTTTGATAGGTATGAAAAATTACGTCATCATACTGTTTATATGTTATATCTTAATACTAAGTTTGAGTTCAGTGAAATGCAAGTGATAACTATGTATTCTTCAGTAATTTGACTACTACGAGTGACTTTTAAATACATAGCATAAATCTCGTTTTTAAACTTGTAAACACAGCTTGTATCCCTTTAAACCATGTGTGATCTCACGTTTGAGATGTTTACAAAATATAAGGAGACACAAATATGGTTTTGATTATAAATTTTGGACTTAACACTCTGTGAGAATGTTTTGATAGGTGGTTCTTTAATATCAACTGTCTATCTCATAAAAACAGTGTTGTGTAAATTCCTCTTTGCAGTGTCAATAATTTTTTGTTGTACACTATAATGCCAAAATGATGTCACCATAGGTAATAACAGAGATTGAAAAAAAATGCAAACCATTGATTGTTATATAAACTTGAATTTCAAAGTTATCTTCAAAATGACATGTTGTGTATGATTTTTCAGTATTTTAAAAATTGAAATTGGATTGAATAAAATTATACTAAATTTCAGACTAATTTGAAATATTTACCGAATATAAATACAAGATTATCAATATGCAAAATTGAGCTAGGTATCCTCAGGTTTTGTAATTAGATTATGTAGAGGGATTTCAAAATGAAAGTTTTGAAAAAAATTGTACTGGGCCGTTCTTGAACAGTTTTTTTTGTATTGTGTGCAATACAATGTTTAGATAACCCCCCCCCCCCCCCCCAAAAAAAAAAAAAAAAAAAAATGGTCATAAATGCAAAAGTAGTAGCAGATATACGATTCATGACTTGAAACATTGGTTGGGTATCGAATTGAGGTGAGATTTAAAGATGGATCATTTTCAGAATCAGGTTCAGATTTAGCGATGATATGATTTTCAAATTTAAATTTAAATAGGGGTCATTCTCAGATTAAGATTCACATTCAAATTTAAAAGGACTCTGATTCAGATTAAGTTCCATGCACTTGATAGGTATCATCAGTTTTGTGAATATGAGTACGAGGCTGTTTATGCTTAGTTTAGATTTGGAATAAAAGTATGAAATCGGATTAAGATTTTTTTCACAATATATATATTTGTACAGCATAATGTTTTGCCAACAATACATACTTCTATGGGCTTCCTGATCAGTGATTATATAAAAGACAATGGATTTTATCAATATAAAACAATGTGTAAGGCGAAAAAAAATGAACTGTTTCAGGTCAGGAGACTCTAATGTGGTGTGACGACTCGATTTTTTTTATTCTCAACAAACTTGTCACTCAATCTGCTATTTATGGCAGTTACTGTTCTTTTTATTTAGGACTTTAGAGCAAGTGTGTATGTGGGGCAGATGTCATTTGCTTGTTCATGATTGGTTCTGCAGTTGTCTTTACTGAAGTAGAGAGGGTTATTTTTGTGTTTCTCCCACGGATCTGCTGACTGCATGGGCTAGACAAACACACACACACACAAAAAGACCGATGGGAGGGTATTTAAGTGATGCGCATGCTGACCAGAAACAATTCTTATTTTTTTGGCCTAATGTTATCTTTAATATTTCGGAATTTTCATGTTTGTATAATAATGATTTGTATGCAAATAAGTAATTTATGCAATAAAATGTCTGATCACACATGAAATTATGTATGTTATTGTTTATACAAAATGCTGGATATTGTATCTGGGATATAGTTATTTCTAGTTCCAAAGAGCTTGGATATAGGAATGGATTCCATCTTACCATGGTCATTTCTGAACGTGCTGTTTGTATTCACAGAGCTGACAGTTCAGGAGGAATCCCGAGACCACTGTCCAGCTATCCTGTAATCGTGGTACAGCGCTTTGACTATAATCTAGATTAGCTCATATCCGCCCTCTGGTGGTGAAAGTGAGTAGTAAACTTCAAAACAATGATCGCAAACGATCTAATATTTCCTATGAGAGGCCCACGAACTATCACAATCAAGTTATCCAGGAAGTCTGTTTGATGAGGAACAATGGTCATGGGGAGACTTTCCCAGTAAATCCTCAAAGATATGAGTTTGTTTGAAAATTTATACGAGAGGTGTTCATTGGTCACGGTAAAAAACTCGAAAAAAAGCAAAATTGTATTGAACCCTTGGCATAAAACGGCAGAAATGAAGATTGAACCGTTGCAAGGAATTCTGTTTTTCACATTTCAAATTACACGCACTGACAATGTGTTCCAATATGTAATTAAAAACGCGTCGTTTAATTAAAAATGCAATTTGATAATTACATTTACAATTAATTACTTGCGTGTTCCATCCACAGTTTATTCGTAAATAATGACCACTGCTATGGGTACTGACAGTGACATCCAATAATTTGTTCTTATAATCAAGAGGTGATATTTTGATAAGAAACGTGATTTCATCAAACTCTATGACCACTGTATGAAAAAAATGTAAAGGTAATTATGTGTGGGTTATTTAAATTTTAAAGTTTTCATTTTACAATGATGGCTTCACTCGCTGACCATGGTATGACGTTGATCTTTGATTTGATAGCCTGCTTCGTCTGTGACTGTGGTACGGTTCCCTTTCAACTGCATCTTGTCTATAGTCACCGCTGGCTGCACAGTGCTCGGCAATTCTATGCTTGAACAAAATTATCAAAACCAGCCACAACTTATCTCACTCGTTCGTATAATTCTTTACATGTAATTGAAGTATGTTCATGGCCACAGCGTTTCATGGTATGAGTATTCTATCTAAATTGTTGCTTTGTTTGATACTCGGGTTTGATACGCCATAAATTTCATGCAAACTGTTCTCACGTGACTCGTTAATTTGCATTCCAACGACTCCGTAATTTCAATTAAGCCTACGGAATTGAAACGGTAAATTCGTAACTTTAGTAATGTAACAACGTTTTGACACGTCGCAAGCAGTTGACTGTTCTATTACAAATAATTGAAGTGAGCGTGTGTGACATTTAATTCGAATCTTTTGATAAATTACGTGTTACAATCTTTCATCCAAATGTTGAAGGGTATATGAAAAGGGTATTATCATGATAATGATTTCTTTGAAATGTACACACTTTTATTCTTTTAATTTGTATCTGGTGAATAAATCAATTTTAATCAATTTTAATTCAATATAATTTAATTTAATTCAATTCTGAAACAATTCAAAACGGTTGAATGATACTAGTGTACATATATAAAAGTACATTCGTCAGCTGCTCCTAATAAAAGTTATTTAATCATCAGTCTCCTGTGATACCTCCATAAGTCTACAAAATAATTAGTCTTCTACTCTCCATCACTGCACGTAAGTCCCAAATATGTCTGAAGGCCATATGATACATAACACCATCTAAACAAGATTTAAAAACAAAACGTGTTCTTCATGATAAAGGAGAGACTGAATGAAATTTATATTTGCCCCCTCGTTAATAACAAAACTGTTCGAACAATCTTCTCATTAGCAAAACATCTTTTCTCAAAATGAAGATACAAAAATACAATTTAAAAGATCATAAGAGATATCGGTTAACGTTACAAACAAGACGACTGGCTTGTATTACTTTTGCTGGTTATTCCATATACATATATAAATAATAAGTATGAAACCATGTACCTATCACATCATTAACTTTTTGACCCCGACTCAACTTGCATCTAATTTTATCCCATCGGTTCTTTCTGAACTTATATAATCTTAGAATTATAATCATGGTTATTTCTCCGTAACAGTTCTCCAGATGTAATTTTCTGTTGTGAACTTTGAGAGTGTTTCTCCTGCCAGTGAAATATCGAACACAAAATACACGTCCATTGGATTTCTCATACATGTACGTTGATTAAATCGTAATTCCCTACAGTACGTACTGTAATCGACACTCAGGGACTGGTTGAAGTGACCATATGGATGAGGATTGGATATTTATTTTGGCTTTTTAGTTTATAAAATAATTTTATCATAGCTTCCTACTTTGAAAAATCAATGTGAAACAACACCGATTAAGTCTGTGTTTGTAACTCAATAAATTGCAAACAGCTCAAAATGTGTAAAAGGTTTGTTATTGTACGTGTATACAATAACAAACATTTTACACATTTATTAATTGTTTTCAATGTATTGGGCTACAAAACAGAGGCTTGGCACTATGTTGTTTCACATTGATGTTTCCGAAGTAGGAAGCTATGATAAAACAGTTTTATAAATTCAAAATCCAAAATACCCAATCCTCATCCATATGGCCACTTTTTAAAAGTTTTATTTCAAATCTCCATATCTTGCTATGAGGGAAATGATATTTTGAGATTGCAATATGCAAAGATACTTTAATAATTATAATCGCACATTCAGAAAAATATGTTGAAGTATTTTCTTGCGTTCAGGGAATTATCAACGGAAAGTTTTTGCCACTGGCAAATCATCTTGACATATTCACGTCGTCTATAACGATGTCATAAACACACAGATGTATACTATAGGCTATATATAGTTATATAATAACTATACAAGACTGTCTATATTTCGAAGCGTTGACTATATCCTTTCACTGCAAGTTGTCTGGCCTTACGAAACAACCGGATGGTTATAGAAAAATGCAAGACAGTGTTACACTGGCACCGTGTCATACCATCCGTTTACAAAGTATCGTATATTGTGTGTCCCCACTTTGTTTCCAAGGAACCTTTTGTGCCTTCTGCTGATGTACATGGACTTAGGGAGCTATCCTTATCATCAGATACACAGACTATACGTATTCATTACTTATTTCGTAATTGTCAGGTAGTCTGCCCAATACTTCATTTGTTCGTTGGATAACATCCCTGTGGAAATAAAGCAAGAGACAATTCATTTAGCAAACGTTTTGTACAGAAAGGGACATAAATATGGTTGAGTAGATTCTCTTCAAAAAGCTTATTTTGTGGACGTTTTTTTTGTAAATAATATACTGTAACAGTAGATACCACATTCTAAGAGTTTGCTGTATCCGTTCAAATTAAAATTGGTTATGAAGTCGAACACCACTAAAAATAAATGTCACCATTTTGTCAACTACTCTTCAAGATACAACCCACAGCCATCGCTTGTATCCGACCTTTGACCTGATCGTTCCTCACGTACTATTTAAATTTTTACTGAAAAACTGTATACCAAAATTACCATGTATTGTAGTGAAATGTGTATACTATTGGGACAGTCGTAAAAACTACGTTTCTTAGCGGCAACTTTACAACATGCACCCCTGATCTTAGGCAAAAAATCAATCAATCAGTCAATCAATCAATTATGCGCTGGCTTGAGAAAATGTTACAAAACTGTAATATAAAAGTTAATATTTCACTTCTTAAAGTCAAAGCACGAAATAAATAAACCATCATGTGCTTTTATATCTTGAATAAACAAAGAATTCTTACAACAATATCATTTGCAACGTTGGGGGCGTGCTAACATCTACAAATGTGAACGAAAACATTTCATGGATGACTAGAAAAGATATCGCAGTAAAAATCCCTTGATTATTCAAGATGTCACTTTTATTGATTGATTGATTGATTCATTCATTCATTCATTCATTCATTCATTCATTCACAGTACGAACCTTTGCAATCTAAATAAAGAGAGGTATTTTCACATTGTGGTAGTTTCGAAGAGCAATAGTCACTACAATGGAAATTCAATTCGCTACTCGTAACTGACGGCATAATAAGGTTTGGCATTGGGCGGTATAAGCCTAAGGTTGAAAGTCCTAGGACCGGGCTAACATTTTTACCACACAAATGCCCTCCGGTTTATCAAATATTTGTTTTGGGATAATTTCTCACAGTCATGAGAGACCTGCTGATATCCAGCGTTACGTCTGGCTACAAATATTTCACATTTATCGTTATCGCTGCAAGCAACGGATATCTGATGACAAAGTATTTCTCGAATGACCGACGTTTGACGCAAACATGGCACCCTGCATACCATGATAGCTTACAGCTATTTACAATGTTTTCAGTTCAATGGTTTTTGTAAACTTTGTCTTAAATTAATTTTTACGGTGTGTAAATCAACTATTTTTCAATATAACTGAAGGCTGCTGGTGGGTGCTGGAGTCTTTAAACTTTACCAACAGAGTGGCAAATGTCATTTTAAAACACTGTGGGACGTTTTTTTTTTTTCTACGCATTATCAACAGCATCTAATCTTTATGTTATCATAGCTTTACTCTTTGTGCAAACGATGTCTGTTGTCTGCATAGGAAGCATTTCATCAAGTGTTATGTGTTGACTGGGTGGTAACTGATGTCCTTAAAAGTTAGATATTCACAAACATTCTCACCTGACTATTGCAAACCACGAGTATAGATCACAGTTTGGGCTAAAGTCTGTGGCTCAAAACACAAGAAGTTCTAAATTAATCACCATGGAGATCACACAAACGCCAAGCGTTTTAATATTAAAATGTTAGTGCAAAAAATAGAAGTATTTTTTTAAAGGTTGTACAATTTATTTTAATTTTATCAGACAATTAAAAAAAACATACGTACGTACGCACGCACAGACAGACATACAGACAGAGACAGACAGACATACATACATACATACATACATACAGACAGACAGACAGACAGACAGACAGACAGACAGACAGACAGACAGGCAGGCAGGTAGACAGACAGACAGACATACATACATACATACATACATACATACATACATACATACATACAGACAGACAGACAGACAGACAGACAGACAGACAGACAGACAGACAGACAGACAGACAGACAGACAGACAGACAGACAGACAGACAGACAGACAGACAGACAGACAGACAGACAGACAGACAGAGAAATACTGTTTACGGTAAACAATGATACTATGACAACGACCAGGTGCATGAGATATTCTCATCGTTATCTGACGTATTCTAATATTTGATATACGAATTGGGAGCCATTTATATATGTAAAGAAATTGAAAGAGGAAGTCAACATTTCAGGGATAGCAGAAGAACACATTTCAAAAGAAGATAAATTGCAATCAGAGCACTTGTAAGTTTTTGCATTCTATAATGTTTTACATGTAAATGGGGGATACTTCTTAATTTTTCTCGTGACGTTTATGAACATGGTATGATGCGAGCGGACTTTCAGACGGTTGGTTGCCGCATAATTGGGTCTCTCAAGTAATTTCTTCATTTACGACAGAAGGTACTTGTTGATCATTGTGACATGATCAAAGACATTGTTGTAAATACATTGAAACACAATGAAAACTGGTTCTCCCCCCTCTCCACATCAATCATTTGCTGCATCCCTTAATTGCGAAATTCGGTCATTACAATGAACAGCTTGACAGGAGACGTTAGAAGGTAGTCAGGAATGTTCACCTAGAGATAGCATGTAGGTAAAATATATATAGCTACCGTCATATACAGATATTTTTCCGAACGCCCTGCACTGAAATCAACACGACATTGTCGCAATATCGTATCGAGCGGCACACACCGAAGATATCACAGATGTATCAAATTGAAACTCACAATCGACATTTTTAAAGATGTTCATCAGATCATAAAAAGAAATATGAATACGCTGTCTGTTTTTTTCCAAACTTGCGCTCTTCTGTCAACACAGACTGCTGACGTAGCATGTAATGAGAAACTGGTGAAAATTTCATTTATTGAAACTCTACACGCCGAGATTTAATTCAGAGTCTCGGCTGGATTAATAACATATCGAACAGCATGCGTTAACTGACTTGTGACCGGCCAATATAGGGGACCGTGGCCTATGGGTGGTTTCGTCGCGTGTAAATGGTATGACCTAGAATTCTATACTATGCTTGATCTAAATGGAAATATCAACATGTGAATAGCATGTGTGCTGATATAATCGGGTTTTTTTTACTCTCCAATACCCCCGTGTCATTCTTCACTCATCATCTCTCTGTGTATAGTCTCGTCGGATACCTACACACAAGATATGAGTACCTTGGGGAGTTTTTTGGGATAAAAATGGAAAATTGTTACTAGCAATACAAGTTCCGAACTGACTTCTGCATCTTTATCACTTACATGTGTATGTTTAATTGCCATGTGTTCATTTAACTTATCTTGTTTTGCAGACTCTGGTTGTCTTTTACTATATCTTAGTAATATTACAAAAAACTGATTTAAAAACCAAAATATATTTAAATCTGATTAAATTTAGCAACAATAGAAAGTTCATTGTGCGGGCTCGGTGATGTTCTTTGCTTTAGACTCTTTGTAATACCAAAAACCTTGAATGGCGGAAAATGTAACACCAATATCGTGGTTTTGACGACTATTCCCCCCCCCCCATTTTTTTTTAAAACACGTGTATTGACTATTTGTTTGTAGGCAATTAGGTCTATGTAGGGGTTTAACTTATCTCTTTGTATACACCGTACGACTTTCGCAATTCGACCCACATATTTTACACGACGTAACTTGCGGGCTGCTGAATTTCAAAATGTTCAAGCCACGGATCTCCCGCGTTTCAATTGCATCCCAATATCAGTACAAAACGTATCTGTAAACGTGTCCTCACCACTAAGGAGTTGCGTGTTCACGCCAGGCGTATTATATTAAGTGCACTCCGATGCTTCATTCTTCAGATTTTTCTCTTGAGTACTATACAATTACTAGTTAGTTGATCTCTGTTTTAGTCAACATAACGAAGTGCATCACACTGATTTACTGCTTTATTGATTTTAATAATGCGGTAACTATATTTCAGTTTTGACGTGAGCTGCTTTTTATACATGCTACAGTCTTTACTCTTATTTTTCTTACATTGCGTTTTTCCAAAAAGTATAAAAAACGCAGTGAGTTTAATGAAATATCTTTTCTAAATTCCCAAGTCATTGTCACTACTATTGTACTCTTGTTTTACTTTCTATGATATGGTTTGATAGTCGTGATAAGATATGTAGAATTGAACCTCCATTCTCTTGACTTGTATGCAAGTTTCAACTTCGCAACCATAATCTCCACAGCCCCCCTGCTATTGCATATGACCACTGCCTAACTCTGCAGCCTATTTACTCGACTCATTTCATCTATCTCTGTTATATACAGTTTCTCGGTGCACATGGAGTCATGTTTATTTAACCATCGTGATTCTTGGACTTATTACCGTCCGACCTATCTTCAAGTCGTCCTTCTCTGGAACTTATCGGTAAGTTGCCAAAATTGCGGACAAATTTACGTCCTAGTTCGTTGTCACAAACAAGCATTCAAATGCCTATTCACTTTGTCTGATATACCGTGTGTGGCAGTGTGCATGTATGTGTATGAGTGTGTGTGTGTGTGTGTTGTCATTACCTCTTTGGATTGGTGCGATAGAAAATCAATATTGGTCGATTTCCAGTGGCAGTTGTTTTGTTCAATGTTGACATTTTTGATCGTTTTCCGTTGCATTAGTAGATGAAAAGGAGAAATCGAATGTTAAAAGCTGTATTCCAAATGTATTTAAAAGCATATACCATGTAATCGTTCTTAGAGACCAGGGTTTCAATCCCAGGTTCTCGATCGCATTAATTCTTAGTGTTGCATTATCAATCGACTGAGCCATAACAATTACATCATTCTTCAATTCGAGAAAAAACTTTTTCGATAGCGCTGCAAGATCAGACACACGCACATTTTAATGTTAATCCGAACCGCGCCTTTAAGATAAAGTTTGCATATCGTGATACCAGTATATTCGTGTTGGATATACAACACGGAAACTTCTATTATCTTCTATATAACTCTTCGTCCTTTTAATGATCTCCAAGTCCCACTTCATACGAATTTTACACCAGACACGGCCAAAGTGTCGTCAAGGACACTAGCTTAAATTTCACTAAAAAATTAATTACTTTTAAGTCAGTAGAACGTCAGTCAATGCCTTACTATAATTAAAACGTGGTTGAACCCCCTGTAGAAAGTGAATAGTTGTAATTTGCGCACTGCGGCGAAATTATTCATTGTCTCTCGAAATTGGCTGTCGACTATACAAAGTACACCCAAATGTCTATTTTTTGGAAGTCTCAAATTTTGACCAAAAAAAATAATTATCTAGTAAAGAAAAATGTATTCAGACGTTACCAGATGATACTTTATAGGACAACATATATTCGGTAATGGCTATAATCATAAATCATTTGAATATGGGACTGATAGACCCCATAGAATATAGTTGGATTTGTTGTGCAGTGCCCAGTATTACCCTCTTGATCATTCTGCTCTAAAAGTCATGCATGATGTTTTTTTTTTCTCAAAATCAGAATAGGTACCAGGACCTGAGTTGATTTGTTTTGTTTTATTTCAATTTACTTTCCTCCAATGTGCGTGGTTGTCTTCAGAACTCAAGCAGTTTGTCAACGGTGTAACTTTTCAATAAGAATGTAAACATTCCTGGGACTCGTGGAGAAATTGTTTTTAACATGCCCCCAAACCTGATGACTATTACACATGCATGCATGTTCCCAGCTGTTCAAGTGCACTGTGATGTGGAAATACAGTTGGAAATAGAAGCCTAGTCATGTCAGTATAGTATTATCAATGCCGACTGCTTCTGTGCAGACGTAGCGCATACAGAATAAAGTCTCTGAGACATTTACTGTAAGAGATAGCATCGCTGTAACCGTCGTGACTGTTGACAGAACGTTTTCGATACACGACACAGGAGCATAACCTTGTCGTCGGCTTGTATCATTCTAATGGGCAGTTTGGGCTCTGTGTTTGCAAAGAGGCCATCAAATGTAATCTCATCACGCATCGATGAAAGTACTCCAAGACTTATAATTGAAGATATTCGAGTTTATACAGTGATTACCTGGAGGGTACACATACTTTCAAGAAATTGCTCTCTCCTTAAGCTTCTTGTTGCATTCTGCGCTAAATACTTTCTAATGTCAACCTCTCCATGTTTTAAAGTCTTTGGTACCGACTTTATTTGGCAGTCACATTTATACAGCAAGCCTGTATTGGTAACGCCGTATTTAACCCTTGGTAACAATAACCTGGCCTCCAAAATATACTTTGACAAAATGTTGCAAACGTTTGATAGGTATTAAAGATTCTATACGACGTTTTCGCATTAATGTTATCTTATCAGTGGAACCATAAGGACTTGACAGAATTATTCTTTAACGTGTTCAGAACCAACTCGATATATATATCTCTGATAGACCCAAATTTTAATCATAATCCGACGTGGGCCATCAATATTTTTAATGGTAAAACTATTTGCCAAACCTCTTCATGTTTTTAAAACTCCCTTTCCTTTTAAAAGCTGAGGTATAACGTGGCCCCAATTGTTCTTTATAGCTAATCGGCTTCTTAGAATGTTCGACTTATTCCAAGGATAACTTTATTAAGATACAGGCGTGGTGTAGGAGTCCAAGTCCGTAATAAACTCTGTTGATCATAACAAGCTCTCCGGCCTATCGTGTGATGTTACTCATCGTGACTTGTTTATCATTTTATCAAGACGCACTTCAATCGAAGCCATGCACACAACATACTTTTCCATTGTCTGTGTCATAAATTAAGTAATGTTTGAGGCTGAGACTTTTTTTCGTTTAGGAATATGTTTATCCGGCGACTTGAACATCATGGGTTACAGTATAATCAGTTCTTTTTAGAAAAAAAAAAGTGTTTAGCAGCTTTTCAAAATTCATGTTTTTATATGGCGAACGAGTTTTCCATCAAAGTGTAAGGAGAGATTAAATCTTCTTTTTTTCTACCACGAGACATCAGATAGAGAAGTGTACGGTATACTTACGGTTTGTAGTATGTAAATGCTTCGTATGCTGTTACTCCACCTATCGGTAAAAGGGTTGTCACGGCAACAGCGATTTCAAGAGCTGTATCTAGTATGTCGTCTGACATCATGTCGATCCTGTATTTATCGGGTATCCAGTCACGACATCTAACACCTGTGTAACCAGGTGAACACCTAAAATGAATTTCGAAGGAAAAATTTTTAAAAAATTACAACCCGTTTCAAGCTACCTTTTACTGGCTGTTTGATACATCCACGCCGAAACCAATAAAACAACTACACATGCTACACACTTTAAGTTAGCAAGATTGAATGAACGACAACAGTTTCTTGCAACATTTTGTCTAAAATGAAATGAAGTAACCTGGGCTACCATGCAGACATCAAATACAGACGTAAACACATTGGCGTCTGTGTGTCTGCGTCTAGTTCATATTAGACAAAATGTAGCAAGAACTTTTAATCTCCCTATCTTAGTGTAGAATAAGCAGCTTCTTATTGATTTCTGTGAGGTTCTATCAAACATTGTTGTAAACGGTAACTTGAAACGGACTGTACCTGGGTAAACAAACACTGAACCTTTGTTTTCAGTACAGTCGTTCTGGACTTCTGAGCGTTAATAGGCTTCGAGTCGTCGCCCCCCACCCACCCACCCACCCAACCAACCCCCCCCCCCCACACACACACACACACAACACTAGGCAGATGAACTGCCTCAACAAGTTTGGAAAGAACAGCAGTGACTAGCTTGATTCTACATAAAAGAAGAGTTCACTGTCTTGCACTTGAAGTTGAATGGGGAAAAGTGTTTCCGAGTAGAAATTTTCACGATGTAAAAAATCCCCCCCCCCCGCGAAATCTGACGTCATCAAAAATAAACAAAACCCAAGATGGTGGTAAGAAAGGGTGGGTATAAGTTTACAGAGTTGCCGCAAAGCAACGCATCGATCGCACATGTCGATACACACAAAAAAACACACACCACCGGTATCAGATGACTACGTCATTTTAAAGGAATCCAAAAAGTGAAGAAAAAAAATAAAATTGTAGACACGTGACATTTGAATACATCGTGTAATATAAGGGTGTTATTGGTTGAAGAATGCTGTCATTAAAACTTTTCTTGCAGTTTAGTATGGGAGGCGTTCAGACCACAACAGATATTTGAAAAAATATGCTAAGAAAGTGAGATATTATATCATATATTACTTACTTGCAACTCATTTCGCCTGCTACTGGAGTAAAGAGACAACTTCCGCCATTGAAACAGAAGTATTCTGCAGCTCTTGGATAACAGGGGACGTGGTGATCTCCAGTTTCGTCCGAGTCTTCCAATCTATCCGCCTTCTCCGTAGTAACCATGGATACAGTAGTCAGGGACACTTCTGACGTGTTTTGTGATGAAAATTTTGTCTTCGATCTAGTTTTTACTGGAATGATTTTAGTCAACATTGACGGTGTACTTCCTTTGAAGGCTGGAGATTCGAAATTATCAAACCGTTTCGTTTTAGCAAGAGGTATTGTCTTTAACTCAATCTTAGGCGACTGTGTTGTTTTTCTCATGGACGTAATATTTTTTAATACTGATGTTAAAGTAGGACTCGCACTCGTCTTATGTGTATGTTTTATTTCCTCTGTTGCTGGATGTGGCTTCTGACCACTTTGTGCCACTGTCGTGGATTTTATAGTGGGTGGCTTTAGGACCGATTCCTCCATCGGTTTGGATACCTGTATCGGCGCCTCTGTGTGATACATTTTTGTCGTATGCAACTTCACAGGCGTTGGTACGACCACTTCCCTCTTTGGTGACACGCCATCGTATTCGTGTAGCATGCTTTCATTGTCCGTCTTTCCATCAGACTTTAATGTTTTATTTACAGTTATAATCGTCTTATTTCTTTCGGGGTCTTTTACTTTGAGAAGTAATGTACTTTTCGATAAATCCAAGCCTGGCTCCAATGTGGTATGCTTTGGCCATATATTTCCCTTTTCGCTCTCTTTCGGTGAAACGTTGGCAATTGGTGTTGTTACCGTGGTATGTTGTTTCACGGGGTTTTCTTTTGGGGTTGTGGGTGTCGATTCATTATGAGGTCGATTTGTATTAAATTTGGGCTGAGGTTGAAGTTCATCAGGTTGTCTTAAAATCGTATCATTTAAAGAATCGCTCTTTTGTACTTTTGTATTTGGCAATACTGGATCTTGAGTACTAGTTTGTGGCATTTGCATTTCTTCACTCTTTGAAGAAGTTATGCTTATATGATGTTCTTTCTCCCCAGTGTCTGGTAAACTTTCTGGCATCATGGTTGTCTTATTGGTCTGCTTATTTGGCGGCATAATAGTGACATTTTCATCCTTATGAATGTTAGGTAAATGTGGTGATACTTCGGTTAGACAACATCGCGTGCTTTTGGGATGTGTATCGATCGTTTCTGGCACCGTTCCATTGTTCGTTATTTTTGCCCTACTTTTCGTCGGAAATACATTATCTTTATCTCCGTTGCTCGCTTCCGCTCCAAGAGAGGGAGAGATACCGCCGTTCGGCTTTACAGGGGTCGTATGAAGGTCAATTGTTTCTCTAACTCCAGTTTTCAATTGGAGAGGTTCGTTTTGTACGGTTGTTGTGGTTTCTGATAATTCCTTTCCGACAATGTGTTTGGGAGTTGCATGTTTAGTGTGACTGGGTATTGGAACTTTTGGTACATCTGGAGGTAAGGTAGAGATTTGGAGATCGGTCTTATTAACAAGTTGCGACTTCGTAGGTTCCGATAGTTTCTGTGGGAAATGTGGTTGTTTCTCCGGTTGCAATGTCAAACTTTCGTTAGTCTGTTCTGCATGCGTTTGAGTACGCTTTAGATCCCGTGAATTTGGCGAAGTGGTTAAGTTTTCCCCGTCACCCTTAGTTATATTCTTTGTTGGATGGGGTTGTAACGTTGCAAGAAGGGTTTCTCGTATGCACTTCGGTCTAAGGTCAACATTCACAACGTCGTCTTCAGAGAGCTCTACATCTTCCGAATCAAGGTTGCTACATGGCCTGTCTACAGTTACCAAGCTACTGGCAATCAGTTCATGTTTTGTCACGCTCTTGTTTCGTAGCCCAATTGCTCCCAACCCAGCTTCACTTGGCTTACTAGTAGATGCCTTTGGCAGAAATCCAGGGATCACAGGTTCCAAGATTTCAGGTTGTGTCCCTGACCCTTCTTCTTCATCATCATCATCGACATTTCCATGGAAACCCAAATCCTGGGGTTTCCCTGATAAGTTCACACTCACCCGAGTTGTCTTTTGTAGGCCAGAGCTAGATTTTATTGGTAACGTTGGCGCATGGTCAACTTGAGCATTTTTATGTAGACCTACTGTTCGACTTTGCGTGACAGGCTGCTTTGTTTCCTTTGTAGGAACTTGTAAGTGTTTATTGGGACGAGACGGAGTGGTTCTAAGTGAGTTCAAAGTTACATGTGGACGTGCTGGCGATAAATTAAGATTATCTTTCGGTTGTTGAAGTACTGTTTCATTTAAAAGACCTTGTTTAGGCAATCTGGGTGTTAATTTTATAGTTTCCATGGCAACAGGCAGAACCGATGGTTTAAGATCACTATTGTCAAAGTCGTTGCTTTCTTCTCCTGAGTTTGGATGTGGCATAGTATGTATTTGGTCTATTTCAGACAACGGATTTGGCAAGGTTTCAGGTTTTGCAGTAAATTGTTGTTCAATATGTGAACTGTGTGATGATGCAATCTCAGCAGAGTTGTCAGATATATGTGATGTTTTAGTTCTTCCCTCTGAATCTACGAGGGGTCGATTTGTTTTGACCCCTTGTTTTTCTACAACATTTTCTCTGACTTGGCCGTCACTCTCAAGTTTAAATTCACCAGCAGGCTTATTAATATATAGTTTACCTATTGATTCATTACCATCGTCCTCGTTTTCGTTGCCATGGTAATTTTGACTTTTATCGTTTTCCTGTAATTTCCAATCCTTGACCGGTTCTTTTTCATCAAAATTAAATTGTTTTCCGAACTCAAAATGGAATTCGTCTTTCCAGGATGATAAATAATCCTTTTTGATAGGAAGAAGGTTGTCGATCTTGTCTACTAGTAATTCATGATAATCATTCTCCTGAAAGAAATCTTCGTCGCTGTCGTCGATCAAGTCGGAATACATCCAGTACTCCAGCGACTGAGTCGCGAACGTCGCCAGACTCAGGAATATGATGAGTCCAAAAGATCGTCCTGCCCCGGGTCCTGTCCCAAGCATCATCGTGCCATTAATCACAGTAATATCTAGATTCTAGCAATGATAGCTTATGTTACATGTAAACACATGTCCACCAGTCAACCCCCTCTACATATAAGTTCATTTGAACGAAGTGTTTCCGATTGTTTACTCGTTCATGGTGTCGTCGTACTTAGGGGGTCAGCCCTCGAGAAGTGTGCTGATGTCGCAACTTTACATGCGTTCTCAAAGGTCCCTATAACGCCCGCGTATTCTAGCAGTACTTTTAGTATTAACAGACTCAGGCATTCGGTGAAAACCGGTTTCCAGCGTCGGGCTTTCGACTCTCGTTCTCTTTCCACGAAGAAACTTCCCCTCTGAAAGACTTCAGATTTGAACGTTACTTCGACAGACACATATATCTGTATTCAGTACGAAAGATATGGATAGTTTGTTCGTAAAACGCAGTACAAGAAACGACAAATACATACAGTTAATACCTTTGTGGTCGGCGGTATCGCTAGCTAGTGTCCGGGGCGAAATATCTTCGAAGTCGCTGCGTGGCACGGGCTAACCAATATTACAATGTTAAATGATACGACTGGTTAAAAGCACAATTGTGGGGGTCATTGATGTCAAAGATAAAACATAGACAAATAAGTATGTTACCTATTGTGCCAAAGTTTGCCAGGTCACGTGGTCATGGTCACCACTTGTTTGTCTTGAAGCTCAGCATAGTTGCAGATAAGACCAGCATGGGTCTGTCCGATGCCACTCTGTTCGGATTCGCGAATGTTTGACATCCATAATTACTATCCAAAAAACACATGGAGGGATCACTAAAAAAAACTACCAAAACATTTATTAAGAGCAATTGGAGAAAATTGCAAGTCATGTGATGCTGCTATGGAATGGTGTTTAATGTGCTCGGATACCTGTATTAATAGAGTGAAATGAAAAGATAAAACTGTCAGTGAGAACAACGCCTGGCAGCAACATCACCAGATGAAATAATGAACATGCATATTAAAAGAAAAGAAACAAATTCATGTCTTCATATCAACAAGAATACAAATCGAATTCAATATATTTAAAAAAAAAAACAAAAAAAAAAACCCACGAAATTGTAATTTTAAAACAATAAATTATAACCGATTTTAGATTAATTTTCAAAAATAATTAAAACGAAATAAAACAGGACAACAACTGCAAAGTAATACACTTGGTTAGTAAAATTGCTAACGATGGCACAACAATGTGCGTATGTACTAGAATGTTTTAAAATTAACATCGCAGCGTCTTCGTTCATTAGATACAATCCGCGAAAAAACGCCGGTGTGTTTCCTTGCTTGTGGTAAGTTAAGAGCGGGAAGATGGAGGTTCCACATGCAAAGACCCGAATTACACTGTAATTAGGGTGGATAACTCATGGAAGTATACACATCACAGGAGCCGGGATCTCATAACTATGTTTACTGATATAATTCGACATGGTATAATAATCAAGTAAAACTGTTAGTGTTACATTATAACTTCAAATATATAAACAACCTGATAAAAACGTCACCTAATTTTGTCTTAGCATGAAGTCTTTCCTTAGCTCACTTTATTCATGCAAATGCACCGGTGTTTTTTCTCGAGTTGTAAATGATCGTAAATGCTTCTTCTTCATCATCATATGAGCCATGGTGTTAGCATGGGTCCTTGTTCCAGCACTGTTCAGTGGCACCGAACACAGATTTCGAGGCTATATAATTGATTGATTGATTGATTGATTGATTGATTGATTGATTGATTGATTGATTGATTGATTGATTGATTGATTGATTGATTGATTGATTGATTGATTGATTGATTGATTGATTGATTGATTGATTGATTGATTGATTGATTTGTTGGCTGGTAGCTTGATCAATTCCGATAAGAGCATGTCTGATCTCACCCATCTCCCAGTTCGTATTAGGGAACCTTCAGTAATTAAAAGGGGGAGGACCGAGGGACAGGCGAATTAGGGGATGGGCAACTTTTTAGAAATGGGTCCTCGGGCCGGAGAGGGCCATATTTTGAGAAAATGGAAATTAGGGGAGGGTCACATTTCACCGTAAGTCATTTTTATCTTCCTTAGAATGAGTTTATTATTTTGGCCTGATCCCACCATTGTAAACTACCATAATCATGATAATAATCAAATTCGGCCAGATGTTGGAAATTACGATAACATTGTCTATGGTCGAATTATTTAAAAAATCGATTTGCAATTTTGAAGACGTGAACGAGTCAAACATTCTATAGCTAATCAGTTTTCTTCTTCGCCAAGTTTCTATATTTTTATTTAGAATTCGTAAAAATAAAGCTACCCAATCGATGATTACATTTGGTGGTCGAAATAAAAGCAGAAAAAATAAATACATTGATTTTGTTGTGGTCGAAATGCAAAGATTAGAAAAATAATCACATGTCTAAGTCTCTGTGTGGTCGATTTAAAAGAGCAGTCGAACTGAAGGGATTATTACGGTAATATCATAACGTATCAGTGAATTGCAGTGAATTAACTGTTAGTTATGTTAGAGGAGATGTGTAGGCTAGGTCTCACAGTAGTAAACTGGAAGGGTGAACAGCATGGTGAAGTGGAGATGTTACATCAGCCCTGAGGTTGTCAGTTGTGTGCTCTTTGGGAAGTTCTGCCCTTCAGTTCAGCTAATGACATCCAAACGCAGGCATTGATTTTATACAAACACAAACTCACTGTGGTGATAATAGTTGGAAGCAATAAATGCCTTTTAAAAATATCAATGTGGAGGGATCTGACTACAGAAAAATTCCCTGTCTCTCTAGTGGAATTCGAACCCAGGACCTCCTGACGACTAATATTAAGCGCTAACAGCTACTTCGTTAACACCTTTTTTTTATTGAAATATTTGAAGAGGGGGAGGATCATATTTCACAGAAAGGAAATTGAGGGAGGGTCATTTCTTAGCACAACTGACTAGGGGAGGGTCACATTTTATGCCACAGACCGGGCTTTACCCCCCCCTGTAATTACTGAAGGCTCCCTTTTCGCCGTAATCAGTTATATGCCTTGTATGGCCCACGGTAGCCAGTACAACCATACCCTTCGAGAGATATTCTCCATGCGTGAGATTATTCATCCTATGATTCCTGATATCTAAAAACCTAATCTACATATTTGTTACGTAACGATCAAGACCAAGATTAAGATTGAGATTAAGATTCTAAATTTTAGTAGTTATATATCCAGGATCAACTTAGCAGATTTATATAAAAGATTTAGATACATGTAGTGGATTAACACCCAAGATCTAGAAAAGCGACGACACAGATGCAAAAAACAGACAAATAGCGAGCTTGCAAATCCGCCATGTTGAACGTTGCATGATGGGAAATGTGATAATAAATGCTAATCAATTAGTATTACATAGTCCTTTGTATCTGAGTATGCTCAGTCTGGATTGCAAGTTCCCTATTAGAGCAAATTAGTGAAACAGTGTACTTTTTATTCGATAAAACGTCCTGGAAACTCATACTAGTATATAATCTCCTTTGAGTAATAAGAACATGTCGATTAATTTCCTTGTAATGACCAATAAAATCCATAATGCAGACGACTAATGCATATAATCAAGATTACCATTGTCATGGCGAAGCGAAGTCAATGTTGCTGGGTTAGCGATCAATGTTTCATGGCCTGATTTCTTGTTTTGGTGGATAATACTGAGGCACAGCCTATACTCTGATATGCATGGAAACTACACCATTTGTTTTTCATTTTCATCCCATTTTTGATTGACAACCCGGCAGTGTATAATTGTTGATACTATGTTCATATTCATATCTATATTCATGCTATTGATAATGGATGGGAATGATAACATTCAAGAAACGTTAAGCCTTAGTAGCTGACTATACTATTGATATTAAAATGCGGCCGAAGGCGCAATCGACATTCGGCTTTGTTCGGCCACCTTCGGGCTTAATAGAGCAACTGTTGTTGAGCGGAAACATCATATCTGGTACAATGAAGATATAAAGAATCAGAAGAAAGTAGTCCGAAGAAGAGAAGAGGTTTGGAGAAAATATCGCCAGACCCATCAATGGATTGCCTACAAAAAGTGTAGAAACTCTCTTCAATACATGATCAAGGCTGAAAAAAGAGAATCTATAAGTACTAAGATACGCGAGTCAAGAGCAAATACTAAGAAACTGTACCAAATTGTTAACAACTTAGTTGGTAAAAAAGATGTCAATCCAATGCCTGAAGGGAAAACAAACAAAGAATTGGCCACTGAGTTTGCTGATTTTTTCCTCCAAAAAATACTTAAAATTAGAGACTCGCTCGCTCGCAAATAAGAGCAAATATCGTCCAACCTACAGGGAATTGAAGTTCCGACTAGTACTTTCACTCAATTTTCATCGGTAAGTGAGGAAACAGTTGAGAGAATCATAAAAAATGCCAACAAAATATTGTGAATTGGATATAGTACTAACAAAATTCCTAAACGAAGTGTTAAAAGGAGTGGTTCCACACATTACTAGGTTGATTAATGTATCTCTGCAACAAGGTGTATTCGTGGAAAAGTGGAAGTGTGTAGTGGTAAGGCCGTTGCTAAAGAAGATCGGATTGGACTTAATATACAAATGTGCTTCAGTGACTCTACATATCAGTGAATATAATACTACTAGTAAGACTTCAGCTACTGTTTTTTTTCCATATACATTTTCTGTACAGATAATATATCCAGTGCAGCAAGCTTTCTGGTTTTAATTTTCTTTCATTTCCTTCAGTACTGCACCGATGTCAATGGACTTTACGGTGTTACGTTGATATCGCCACAATCCAGATATTAATTTGATATCGTACACCGTGACAGATATATCATCACTGTACAACAAAATACGTTCTCAGTATTATGAAATTATTCAAATACATTGATAGTCATCGCAAGTATGTCAAAGAGTTGAACATATTACATTGTTACCAGGACTGTCAGCTGTCGTCCCCTGTTTATAAGGACAATCAGCGGTCACCCCTGTTTACCAGGGCAGTCAGCCGTTATCCCACACTGTTTGCAAATAATATACCCGTTGTTGTTGTTTTTTCGAAAATATTATGACGTAAATGTCAGTATCGTATGTTTAGAATGAACAAAACACTATGGCATGGGGGAGGGGGAGGTTGAGGGGTTGGGGTGGGCCAGTGAATATTGTTTTAAATTATCACAAACCCACCATTTATATTTGACTTTTCGCTGCGAGCCGATTCAAACTGAAGAGCGCCAACATTGTCAACAGGTGACAAATACAATGAACACATTTGGGTATAAAATTTATTGGCGTCAAGTTTATATAGTGATTCAAACATTATTCACAAAAGGTATATTGATACCATTTGATATACGCCCTACTCTCAGCTCGGATTATGAAACTTTCTGAATACGAATCATTTTCCGCTTTCAGGAAATCCGAATGTACCAATAAAGCTCGGTAAGTATGCAATTTCCTGATTTGATGGAGGTGTAGTCAATAGCGTAGTCAATTCGCGTTAATATTTCAGAAATAATGTGAAAACGATATCTCTCCCTTCAAAGATCCGGCGTGATCAGCTGACATGCTATTAATTTCCGACGACTTGGTACACATTTATATTTATGAGTTTCAGCCGATGGTTTATTGTTAACAGACTGGTTCGGCCACGACAACTCAGGCTGTAATAATTACTCTGTATAAAGAAGGAATGCTGAATGAAAGTATTTGTATTGCATGTGCCTCGAACAAGATAAGGACACACAGTCACACGGTATGTTCGAACGAGTAATTGTCAATAAATACACGGCATTAATTGTTAAAAGACACTGGGGAGAGGAATTGTCGGGTTCCTTGTATCAATAACGCTTTTTAAAAAAATGAATGATGTTAGATACTCAGGGAGTTTGCAAAACAAAACACAAACATTAATCTTTTAAAAAAACAAAAAAACAAATGCACCACGATACACATAATATGTAACTTTACTCAAAGCAAGAGTGCCAAATTGTACACCGATGTCTCACCCCGCCCCCTCCCCTCCCCCCCGCCCCACCTATGACATTGTACCACGTTCCCATTTCTCGTAAGTTTTGTAACAGTTGTGACCTCACATGTTAGTAAACGAATGAGATGGGCTGGGGGGGGGGGGGTAAACATCTTAAAGATCTTATATAATGCATTACGCAAAAGATAAAATATCGTTTACGGTATCAACAATCATTTACCGTATCATTGACCTCAGTTATTGTAAAACACCAAGTGAAATGGATGTAAATAAAGTGACGTCAGAGAGGTAAGCGGTCAACCAAGACACTTCAAATTACTATCTTTAGCTATGGCTTGGCTAGCTGGGGGGGGGGGGGAGGGGGGGGAATCCTGAAATTTTCAGACGGGTTGTGCAGACCCATCGGAACTTCGGAACATCTATCCATGTATAATCTTAAAAACAGACCCATTGTCAGGGATTTCCAGTTACAATCACCCTGTTGATGTTGGCGGTTCGTTTTGGACGGTGCCGTAAAAGAGGCTGTGGTTTACGACGATGACTCACCCAATGGATTACCTACATTCTGATGCAGTGAAGGTATTTCTAAAGCACAAAGACGTTTCAAATTAATGTTATCGACCCCATGATTAGGGAATTTTCAGATCAAAAGTCGACCCATGTTTATGGATTTTTTTCGTGAACTTGAAAGGGGTTCCCATTTGGTCGGCATATACCCATTTGCTTTCCCTTAGGATAAGTCTCTGGGTGAAAGTAATTGAACGTAAAGTAAGTTTTAATACAGGTATATTTACTGTTCTCGTACAGAGTGTAAGCATGCAAGTGGATGTATGAAATGTTTAGTCGAAAGATCACAAGGAAAAATTGCAGGTCGACCGTAATATGTAATTTGTAATCTGGTAATATAAATTATCCCAAGTCTGAGCTCAGAAGTCATTTTTTTTGTCTTGAGGCGGTTTCTGTCTAATCAAAGTTAGCCTGTGGTCGTACCAAATATAGAAAGTTAATTAAACCTTTTGATAGAAATACAGACGCAGTTCGAATACTGACCTGTCACACAGTATCCCGTTTCTCCACAGTTCTGTGTTATATCATAGAATCTGTGAGTACTTATATATATATATATATTATATCGAGGTCTGATTCTAATTTCAAATTTCACATCGATATGTTGTTGACCTCGCGAGCAACTATACTATATGCCTCTACCGAAGCGTGAAAGGGGCAAATTTCTGCGGCTGCACGATATTTTTATCATTTCAATTCAATGTAAAACAAGCTACACTATTCCGTATATATGTAGTTTTCTTGACGCCTACAATTACACTCTACGTCATTGATACGTTACTACTTTATGTCGAATGCGCGCCTCGGGGTCCCACGCTACAAAGAAAAGGGGGGGGGGGGAAGCCAGTATTAATAAGGACTCTTTAAAAAAAACTACGGGGTCATTTGGTGATCGGAACTTGACACCGGTTACGATCTAATAGTGATCACTACGCGCTGCATTGTGTTTGTCAAAAAAAAACCCCAGAAACAACTAAAACAAAAAAACAAAAAAATCAAAGAAGTACGTCTTCTTCACATGCGTATTGGACGTCCACTGAATATTAACGTTATTTGTAGCAAAGTTTTGACATCTAAACGTTCATGAAATATGAAAAGAAGAGAGTTCTGGTGTTTTAATGAACGGATTAATTGGTCAAAATCGTTTGGGCATTTAATCGCATAAGAACGCTTTATGCTGTGTATTTTTCCCAGAGTGAAGCACTAATCTTACGTCTGTATTTATATATAGAACAAGTTGAATTTCAATTTCAACAAAACTGAAATAAATCAACGGGAGTAGTTCAGTTTAAAACAAAGTCCCCCAAATAACACACATATTTACAGTTTCTTAGTTTATGACAAAGTTTTATCATTAAAACACAGCTGACTATTGACATTAATTTTGCTTAATTGTAACGAAATTGTCATTATTTTTGTTAGAAAGTATGACGTTAGAAATACGAATTCTATATAAAGGTTGAATCGCTCCTCTCTCGAAGAGCAAAGGTCATGATAGAACAGCTTTCAGGGACGAATTGATGGGTTCTTGCATCTCCTTATACAGTTAACTAATGGCTAATGGCTTTTCAAAGTCTACATTGACACATTAGTGTCTTAAGGATTAGTCAAAAGTCTTTACAACTTGCCTAAATCGCACAGTCACAGACATGTAGGGACTACTTAATCACAATACCAATCTACAAATGCATTGTGCGAATGGTGTTGCATACATTCTCAAAGCTTGCCTGCAGTGCATGATGCATATTCGTTTTCATGACCAAAACGATATAGAATGCAATACGAATCTTAGGCTGTGGTTATTCTCTATCAGACAGGAAAACCTTTGTACAACGTACAGATGTCATTGATGAATTTAATATTTTAGTGAATGGAAACTGAAATCGAAAAAGTTACTGTAACACAGCGGGTTAAAGGTTAATGTGTTTACATGCCCTCTCTTGAACAGCCAGCTTTACATATGGCGTCTGAGTCAGTATTACTGACTCAGTAAGGCTGAAAGAGAATGTCGTTTGGTTCGACAAAAAACAACTTACTAATTTTGCTACATTTTTTCATCTTGTTTGACAAAAATCTAAACATCATTGCTACATTTTCATTGTGTTAGGTACATTTCCGAATCCAACTGAGAGAAGCCTGATAAAAATATAAATTGTAACATTGTATATATGATCTGCTAGGTGTATTCTAGACTTCACACAAAGAAAGTGTTGCAATGTTGGTAAAGATTGTTGTGGAGCTTTACACTAAAATGTAGCAATGTTTGGTTTAATCAGTAAGATTTTTGGCGCGTATTTTTTGGGCGTTCTGTTTCAGCCTTACTGGCTTCGATTGTAGTTGTGTTGAGACATAAAGTGCGAAAAACGACAGCCAGGTATACACTTCATTAAAGACAGTCACATTTACGTACTTTTCTGTTATCACCGCAATAACGACAGCGTCATGAGATAAAACGTGCAATTGTCCGTAAATTTATAGCACCATTGAACGCGAAAATGAAACTAGACTTTGTATACACAAAGACAAATTACGGTGTGTTTTGAAGCGACAAACCAGATAATATTGAACAATTTGTTACTGTTGAACATTAGTTGTGACCCAAACAAAATGGAAAGCTCTTCCAGGCGACATTGTTTAGTTTGTTTAGTTTGCGCATAGACCCGAGTGTCTATGGTTTGCGTCATACTGTACATACACACATACATACATACATACATACATACATACATACATACATACATACATACATACATACATACATACATACATACATACAGAACATACAAATCAAGCTCGATTCTATTGATTTCAGGTGTGTTCCTTTTAAACAAACATATTATTAAGCTTACTAAGTGAAACACTGAGATATTGCTATAAGTTTACATACTTTCCTTTGAATTCGCTCGCCCCCCCCCCCCGGCCCCCGCAGTGTCGACACCATTGCGTCGATAGCTAGCTATAGGTTAGAGCTAAAACACATGGATTCCGAAATGCTATATGTCATTGTTTATTTAAACTAATCAGACCTCTTTGCGCAACAGTAACACGCTCTCGAGCTCCTCCATACTGTTAGTTGATAGCGAGTGTGGGAAATGTCAATCAGACTAGTGAGAATGATAGAACACTGACAACGGCAAAGTCAGTTCTTTCAAGAAAAAAAAACCGTGATATATGGGTATAATATTATACCGCTGTGTTCTCTATATTATGGAGAGAGAAGGGTGTGTATTGCGACTAGTTACTCAAATGTGGTCCTTTTGTTCAAAAACGATAACACACACATAAACAAACAAAACAAACACACGTAATAAATAAATATATAAACAAACAAACAAACAAACAAACAAACAAACAAACAAATAAATAAATAAATAAATAAATAAATAAATAAATAGAACAGTTCCCGCATAATCATCGCAATCCTTTGAATAGAGGAATAGTATAATTTGTTGGCTAAACACTCTCACGTGAACGCTACAATCAATCAAAAGTTATCGGTCAATAGTGTGTTTAATCATACAAACTGTCTTGGTTAAATGTCAACGCTTTGTTACACTTTGTTATAGTACACATTTAAAACACAGGCTACAATTTGCATAAAAATAGTTCGACATTGAAAGCTGCACTTACTGCAACTGGACAATTTTTTGAAACTGTCATGTTACATATAACGGTTTACCTCTATTCTGACTATTGTACACCTTTAGGTAAACTTGTGTGTCTAGCTGTGCATATGAAACGGCTAAACAACGCACTGAATTTGCATATTTTATGGTACATCCCCTAAGTCTGTGCTTCGTTGACTAGAACACTCTGCCTTTACACACCGTGAAAGACACATGGCAAACGCGCAGTGATTGAAAGAGAGTGACCGATCGCGAGCGTGTGTCACAATATTGAATAGTTAATGACACTACCATATATGGGTATCGAGGTAAGTCACACTGACGGGTTCAAAACCAAGCATTCGCTCTAAATTTAAACCTGTCACTGCAGTACACACGGATAAAATCGACCAGTAATAAAGAGGTACACAATTGTGTTTGTTTATATATTAAGCAATAACACAATTTTCGCGAATGTATCTTTGGTTTCTTGAAGAAAAAAGAACTGTCGCAGTTGTACCCATAGCTGGACTAATAACGGTGTCTTAATTTGTAGCAGCAATTTAATATAGTTATGTGGGAAATCAAATTGGAAAAATCATGACTGAACGACTGTAATTATTCTCAGCCTCTTTTTTAGTCTCCCAATAAATTGTTGATGGATTACTCGATATAGCAAGGTTAAAAGTCAGACCATTAAATCTGTTAGTGATGTAATGGAGGTACACTGAGATGGCTTCATAGTAAGTTCATTTTAATCTACCGTAGAGATGCAATGATTACTATCTGTCTATCTATCTATCTGTCTATCTGTCTGTCTGTCTGTCTGTCTGTCTGTCTGTCTGTCTGTCTGTCTGTCTGTCTGTCTGTCTGTCTGTCTGTCTGTCTGTCTGTCTGTCTGTTTGTTTGTTCGACATTATCACAAGAACTACTAGTAAATTAAATTAAATTGGCCGCGAAGTCTAGAACTGCATGGGTAGCCTTTGAGCTAAGTACTGTTGCATAGCAATGACCTAATTTCCTTATCACTTATTTAGATTTGTTTTATCCAATGAAGAATTTGTTACTTTGTTTTATGTGAAACGAAACTTATGGAAACAGTATTATACTTCATAAGGGTAGCAATCCATGTGTATTGTTTTTTGCATGAATAATGAAATCGAAAATGAAAACTTCCTGGCCCAGTTGAAAGGAAATTTGGTATTCATATTTTTGTGTTCTGGTGTAAACCTGAATAGTAGTTTTGTGAAGCTGATACATATTGATGGGCCTCATTTGCATATTTATACGACACGGTTATATGTTTTTCTTCGTTATGTCTGCAGAGGAGTTGACACGTCATTATATTTTGCATATGTAAAATACACAATGAAGCTGCTGAACTTCCCCTACAAGTGATAGTCATTTTTGTAGCAAATTGTGTGTTTGCATTTGCATAATTAGCATTATGAATAATAATCTCCAGCCTTTTATTTGAGAAACTAACCTACGGGAGCATTTTCACTTCACATCTGAGACAAGACATTGCACCGTGAACTATTGGTTCTCTCTGATAGCACTTGAATATAAAAGACCCCCCCCCCCCTCCGATCGGTAATTGTACATATGTCCGGACGTGAAACAAAGTTTTAATTCTGTGTGGCTGTACCTGTTTAATATTCACGTCTTATTCTTTCATTACATATAATTTATTGCATGTGATAATTAATTTTATAGTCCCCCTAAGCAGTACGCTGTGCCACATTTTAATTACTTGTGTTTGTATGTGTGTTAATTATCCACACAGTTAACGGTAAAAACCTCATCTCAAGGGTAGAAAATCCTTTGGACTATTTGATCAATATCACGGATAAACGCGCGGAATTATAAACACACAGCTAAAGGAAAGCTGTTCCGAGGAGTTTTCAATTTAAATGAGAGAGGATAATTGCTTCAATCGGTGAACAATGAAAATATGGATGACGTATCGGTGTGGAAACAAAACAAAATGAGAATTGAGAAGAGGATAAATGGTTCGAAATTAGAAACCTCCTAGAGAAACCCGACTCCACTCTAGGAACTGTGCATTCTTGTTTCAATGGATACAATACAGGACGGCAGGTATAAAATATTGAGAAATTTGAAACACAGCGTGGAATAGGCATAGCTAGCTGCACGCTTCATAAAATTATAATCTCGGGTTCAACTTGAATTTTTTTGCCTTAGAAACTCTCGACGCCTCAACACCTGTGCAATATAATAAATAACTGACTCCGCGCATAAAAAGACGACTTTAATAACTAACATTAATTAACTGAAAATATACTTTAGGAGAATTTAGAAGAATAAAATATTAAATCAAGTGCACACAATACATGCATGTTATTAAAATTTCCCCTGGTTGTGTTAATCTTTCACTCATAGTAGGACTTTTGTTATAATGACTTAAATTACCACGAACGGTAAATTCATTTTGCTAAACTTTCACGACAATTTTACTACTGACAGTTGAACAATATATCGACTTATTTTATATCACCAACGGAATAAAAGAAGGTTTAGTACATCTTTGTCGATCCAAATCATTAGTGAAAACGGCTACATAAATGCCAATACGGTATAATAGAGCTACTAGTGAAATTAAAAAATGTCAAAATGCCAATTTGCTTAGGGAGCTGAAATATTGAGTTTTAAGTATTTGCATTTTGCTTCAATTAAATCGATTCAGCCGGCTCTATACAATGTGCATACATTCTAATAAAAATATAACATCGCCACAATTTTTTTTCCGACATCGATCTTAATTGCAGATGCAATTCCTGTCAGTTGACTTCTGGGTCAGCACAATCTTACTAACATTGCTACATTTTATCGTCTAGCGTGACAGAAGTAGTAACACCGTACCGTTTCATTTCATCGTCTGGCATGACAAAAATCTGACCAACATTGCTACAAAATTAAGAAGAGTGTCGCCAAATCACATAAATTGTAACAACGTATACTTTTCAGGCAATGGAAATTGATTAAAATGTAACAATTATACCTTAATTTTTTGTCCTTTCAGACGATAAGGTCTAGCAATGTTATAGTTACGGCAAGATGTAGCATTTTGACAAGATTTTTGTTGAGCTAGACATGATGATAAAATGTAGCAATGTTAGTAAGATTTTTCTCGCTCCGGACGACGACTTATTTCACTTTAACTGGTTTCCATTGTATGCTAATAATGGTAACGATGATGATGATAAAGTATTAAAGATCACGTTATAGCGGTCCCAACCCCTCTGTCTCATGATTCGCAAATTGTTAGTGCTGATCGACCTTGTACATCAGGCCTACCTGCTTTTGGAACAAATGTAAACCCCCTAAAGTAAGGTGACGTGGGAAATTGCATATTGGGAATAGATGATGTTTTCTTTGCGAAAACGAAGTGACAGGAATGCTTTTACATCTGATTTTTCATAACGTGAGTACAAGAAGTTAATGCATCAACACACTTTTCACAGGAAGTAAATTCCTAAAGCCTGACTTGAAGTAGCGTTTTTTTTTAACGCCTGGCAGAAGTAAAAACTAGATATAGACTTCGTATACATTGAATTGGGAACGAACTGTCGATCTCAATAATTTTTGAATTGTACATTTTGAGACGAGATGTGGCTGTTATACATCAGGATAATGATGTTGAAAGTATATATAGTATTCGATCAGAGATCGGTGTAGTTAGCCAAATGGAAAAATAACTGAATCTCAAATTAAATTCTGAAATAACTTTACATCTTTCATGTTGACGAGCGTGCCTGGTAGGTTCGGATGTCACTTACACGGTAGTTTTAATTGGTTACGTTTTGATAATGGAAAGTTTTGTGATTTGTGTTACGACTCATAATTAAAAATGTAACGGTAATAAGAAAGAAAGAAAGAAAGAAAGAAAGAAAGAAAGAAAGAAAGAAAGAACACGTCTCCGTTGTGATATTATTCCATAGCTTTACAAATGTATTGATTCTATCCATATTAGTCTTATAACCCAAATGGTCGAAAGAGAATGATTTACAATATTGGCGTCTATTTGGATCAAATTTATGATTGAACAGAAAACAATTATAACCGAGTCTTTAGAAATTCTGCAGGTCAGATATAATGGGGGAAATTCGAAATAAAATAGCTTCGGGCTGTATACGTTGTTACTTTGTGTGTATATATATATACACACACAAGTACACTACGGTAATTGACAGCGCAGATTGTAGTTTGTTAACATAAGCTGTTATCAGACCAAACCATTTTTGTTTTGTTTTAAAACCTCGATGTTCAGTAAAAAATAAATGTTCGTGACGGTAAACTGTCGTTATAATTGAAATACGTCCGTCTTATACTTGTTCCTGATACTTGAGTACGGAAGGGAGATAGGTAATTAGAATACGACAATATCGCAAACGCTTATCGAGTCCAAGTGATTCTGTAATTATACGTAGTTGATTGCCGGCTTCCAATTTACGGTCTGTCGATATTTGTGAACTGCTAACAAGCACATGCACCTTCCACAACCTGCTTTGAATAGCTGATTTGACGAACTGGTCACGTGACGCCATTAATCTGTTTTACTACGGGTTCGAAATTGAATCTAAAGTTTAATTCTATGCCTATTTTCATATTCACAGACACTTTATACTGAATAGTTTCAGCTGATACTAAGGATTCCAATTAAAAAAAAAGAAAGAAGAAGTAAATGAGTTGTTGACACTCATTCCCCGCCCACAGCGCTATTGTCGCAATTCTTAATTTTGGTGGTTGCCATAGCAACTTAACATGATTTGAGTTCGTCAGTGCAGTAGTCGAGAATGTGGGTGTTGATTGTCGATATACAACATAATTCTCTATTGTGCACATAATCCGTTGCAGTTTATTGATTTAGTTTTATTTTCATGATCAAATTATTCCACGTTGGGTAATTTATATAATCCCCGAGATGATTTACTTTTTATTTACCTATCTTCTATCCAGAAGGGCTCTCGCTACCTTATTCAAATAATTTGTTACGTCACCGAGTGATGAAGTCGCAACCGCTCGTCACAACTCGTACCTACGCAGTCATATGGTAGTGCTCCGAAGGTACACATCAACGTCAGCGAGGGAATATATATGCTGCCAGAGATATGATATGCTAGGACACTAGAGAACTAGGAGTCTCGCTACATACCGGTACTTTATTTTGATTTGCCAAGGTAGGCTGCCCGGATAGAAAACAGTAAATGTCGTTCTGTAGATTAGAAATGTTATCAATTGTAGCTCTGTGACTAGAGTTTGGATTCTCAACCCACTTAAGGTTTACAGCGACTACGGTAAACAGTTTGATTAAGAACATTGAAAGCTTGGATGTTAACTGTGCTCTTTCCTTTGTATATTGAAGCGCTTTACATTAGTAATATAGGTTATGTCATTGCGAGTAGCATTGCGCACAACACATGTAGTACCACAGGTTACCGTTATATAGGGGAAAACGGAAGCAAAACACTAATCTCTCTCTCTCTCTCTCTCTCTCTCTCTCTCTCTCTCTCTCTCTCTCTCTCTCTCTCCCTCTCTCTCTCTCTCTCTCTCTCTCTCTCTCTCTCTCTCCAGGTGAACCTTTAATCAAACCAATTTACCAATATGGTCCACTGAAAAAACACAAAACATCGGCTATGTATTCAGTGTTAGTGATATTAGCCGTGTTGGCAGTGTTTCACATTTTCCTGGGACTGATCTCCTTTGGAGTAGGAGCAATATCATCATCGCGAGCAGTGATGTGGCTAGCCCATACAGTATCACCAGTGTGGAGCGGGGCCTGTGTAAGTACATAATCACTTCTCCTTTTTCACTTGATAGAGATTTCTTAATTCAATCTGTATTCTATTTATAGTTGTCCGCCGTTCAGGTTAATACCCAGGCAAAGAAAATGTCAATCGCGTTGCAAGTGCTATGCAGAAGGAATTTTAAACGTATTTTGGGGGTCTCAATTTTGTTCAAAATTAAACAGACACCCGTGCCATGTGTTAGATTGTGCTATCTAGAGATAACTTTTAGATAAGTCCGTGAATGTATTAAAGGAGAATGGTGACAAGATTTCACGGCTTTGTTCCTAGTTCGTATAAAGTGCAATGTGAATCTCCGTGTTTTGAGATAATGTCTCGTCACAGGGAACCTAAACGCTCACTTACTCTAGTCACACACAACATCATCACCACAAAACTGGGATCAAATTTTTTTGACGGATATTTAGTCGGTTACAAATTTGTGATGAAAATTTTTGATCAAATTCTGGACACTGTTATTTTGTTAAATACCGTTAGACGCAGAAAATGTTGTAGACAACACCTACTCGACGTAATATCATTCTGCAGTTTGTAACTCGATACAGTTTGGTGTTTAAGTCTCGCTAGTACATGACGTTGTATTGTTGGTAGACGTTTTGATGGAAGGTAGTTTGTAAGTGAACTCTGCAGTTTTAGCGTTCACAATTCACTCAGACCACCAGATTCACGGTTTTCACTTTCACCGAGATTTGCTGAAATTTAAATAAGTCTATCATATGAGCGACTGCACTTCATTAACGAGTTGACAGTAATACGGCGTAATCAGGTAACGACGTTTCATTTTCATGCTACGTGCGACAAATTTGATTTCCAGTAACGAACCGTGAAACGGCATTAGCTTGGCTGAATACCAATCATGTCGAGCCTTTGTGAAATAGCAAGTTCAGCGATGGAGAATGGTAACTATCGTCTCCATGGCAACAGAGTGGACACATCCAAGAAAATTTAAGCGTGGAAAGATCATATACTAGTTAATTTTATCATATATTATATGACCGCATTTATCACGAGTTCACCTAGCACTTAGCAATATAGTAGTTCAGTTCAGTTTCATTTAGTTCTCGCTTGTTAGAACAAGCCGACATGGATGTGAGTGGCACCTTGTCCAACCGTGAAAGCGTTTTAATTAATAAAAGTATTCGTTCTTTTTGAAAGGCTTGTCTTCATTGCAATAATACTGCGGTACTATTGAGTGAACTGTGTTAAAAACAAGTCAATTGTGCCTCCTAGCCCGATCACAGGATTTTAATACTTAGTTCAAATTCGCCAACATAGGGAATAAAACGGGCAGCTATGTATACATGAATGTGAAATCAATGATTGAGAGATCTTGTACTTCTTTCCTTTATACCTTTAGTCCAAATCTCGCTGTTTTACTGCCCCTAGCCAATTTAATCGCGCGATATAATTTAAATGAAGGTCGTCTCTGGAATCTATCGCTTTTTTCCGTTTTGAAGAAACCCTTTATTCGTAGCGCCGGTATCAACCTGATAAAGAGATGAAAACGGCGTGGGGTATAGTTTGTACAAGGTCGTCGATTATTGCAGTGCATTCCGTTGCTATATATTTATAAGCAGTTTAATTGCTGTGACATATCCTTCGCAAATAAATCTATAGAATGAAGGTGTACATAGATTGAAGGCTAGCAAGCGAGACAAACGTACATATGAACACAGACTGACAGACAGACCGACAGACAGACAGACAGACAGACAGACAGACAGACAGACAGACAGACAGACAGACAGACAGACAGACAGACAGACAGACAGACAGGCAGAGAGACAGAGGGAGGGAGGGAGGGAGGGAAGGACGGACAGACAAGCAGGCAGGCAGGCAGACAGACATACAGACAGACAGACAGACAGACAGACAGACAGACAGACAGACAGACAGACCGATAGATAAATAAATAAATAAATAAATAGACAGAAGGCAACCCAGCGTACAGATGGACCGGCAGTCATACATACATACATACATACATACATACATACATACATACATACATACATACATACATACACACACACACACACACACACAGACAGACAGACAGACAGACAGACAGACAGACAGACAGACACACACACACACACACATACATTTAATTACTTGTAACAGACAGGGAGAAATTGACACAGTTTAAATGTTAGAAATTCTGGTCGTTTATGATCGGTGAAATCCGTGGTATAGCAATTTCCATCGAATCGTAAATGATTATATTTGAACAGTGTAAGGTAATTTCCCCTTTTAGCTTGTTTTCATGGTTTATGTTGGGAAAAGGCACACAACGGAAACGATATGTGACATAGGGGTTTGTTTGCCAGATAGATTCGGAAAAGAGTAATCGTGTAGCACGTGTGAAATGCCAAACAAGAAACAATACTTGGAAATATAGCTTGGCTCTTACATCACGTAGATGCCAGCTAGCAGATGGATGATTCCAAACAGAAGCTTTTAATGCATTCTGTTTGTGCTTGTACTCAGTGGCTGATGGTATGTATACAATTGTATTGTATAGGATGTACATGTATCGAGTTATGCCTGATGAATATATAGCGATGTGAAATTTACTGCTAAGTGATGTGTGCTACCGAACAATTTCATAATTGATGAAAAAATCTAAGTAAGTGATCATTTGGAGTAGAATGCATAAAGTTCATATGCAAAGGAGGAGGCAATGAATACTAACCGTGCATTTCAATGCATATTATTTCACACGCTTCAGACACTTTCACATTAACATGAACAATTCCCAGAAATCCATCATTTTAATGAGTATCTGTATTTCATCAACTCGTCCCTGCTGGAGTAGCAATTAGTCATAGTTTGTGTACTTCACCTCACATGGCACAACCCAAGAATATATTAAGCTTATATACAGACAAATGACCAACCTTCACCTCATAACTGTACGACCCAAGAATACTAGTATATATGTAATACATAGACAAAATAGCAACACTCGTACATCGGTAACAGTTACCGTTTTATCAGACTAGTCAACCCCCACAGCGTACAAATGTCATATGAATATAGCATTGTCGATATTCAAAGTGGTTGGATTTTGATGTACAAAAAAGATCGCTAGAGAACGGATTATTTGGAGATGTTTACAGTCCAAACACGCCACAATCCAGAATTGTGATCACCTAGATAGAGAGATTTAAAGACACTCGTGATGCATGACCACAGTTCTTGAAATATACTGAACGCTATAATACGGGTCAAAACAATTAGTTCTGGGTGAGTGGGAAGTATCTCTAAAGATTAAACTTCGAATCCTTGCCGGCAAGATTCCTCATCTAGTCATTTTTAATAGGTATATATACCCCTGACGACTTAAGGCCTCAATTTCTTGATGACATTGCCCTGACTACTTATGTAAAGAATACGACCAAGTTGTTGTAGAAGATAAACTTTAAGGCATGATCAAGAGGAGATGAGAATGGGTCAACATCTTGCCACTGTACATGTAAAATCAAAGAACGAAAATCCGGATCTAGAACCCGAATTTACAAATTTCTGACTTCATTTTATCGTGAATATATGTTTTATTTTCCGAACTATATGTGCCGTCTAAGGCGATTTGATTTGGTTTTGGTTGCCCAGGGACAGTAAATTAGCTACTCGATGCATCGCCATTTATACCGATACATACTATCCAATTTACCGCGGTCTTTGTTGAAATGATTCAAATGCTATTGCCAGCAGCGGAGTAAGTCTTCTTTGTGCTGATTGCCCAGAGAGAAAATTACATTCCATTGTAAATTGAACCAAATGAGAGGGGTGAATTAAACGCAATACTTGTATGCTATGCTTTCAATCCAAGTATATTTGTTGTCTTGTTCTAGTATGTTAGACATATTGGTTACGTCCAGTGTTAAGTATCCAGGGTCTTTTTATAGTACATGCTGGACGAACAGCATTGATGTGAATTGCTGAAAACCCAAACTTGTCACAAATATTGTATGTTTTAAAGCTCAAAAAGAGAGTGTAGTTATTCGACAATCCCCCACCCCCCCAAAAAAAATATATATAGCATCCCTCATCTTTCCAATGCGATACGTTATGACTATTACATTTCAAAAGGGATAACATTAATTTGAAAATCTTCCTAAATTGTAATCTGTCGAATGATGGCTATATTATACATTATAGCTCACCCTGTAGGTTTTTTTTATCCATAATGTAACCACAACTTGTTAATCTTTCATCCTCATTCCATGCAAACATACATCCATACATATTCTTATATTCTTGTAACATAGCATTGTCCTGCCCACATGGGTATGGTTAGTTAGACGAGTCCACAAGGAAATGATAAGATTCGTACAAATCGAAATTTAAACGATTGAATTTTTTCATTTCAACTCGCTTCGTATTCTCCTGAACTCATGAGTCGTGTGTGCACAGTGTCAAAGATGACACCCTGGTCGAAACTTAGCTCCTCAAGTGTTGTTTGCTCGTGGTGATGACATCGACAACTTAAATTAGTTGAAATCGATCAACCGTCGCTCCACCTGAAAACTTATATCTTAAAGACTAAAATAGAGCGTTGTAGCTATAACTGTAACTCGTGTTGAGTTTTCAATATTACTTGAAATATAATATGCTACTTCTAAAATTACAAAACAGAAAATAGTCCATAATTGCATTTGGCTTGCTTTGCAGTCGGTTCTACGCTGAGAGTGTAAAGTAACGTGATGTGTATGAACGGTAATTGACAGTGATATGTTAGAGGTGCTACAGCGAACGATTCATTATCAAGGAGTCGCAACGGCTGCCTGTAAAATTTCTGCATTAAATCAAACAGCAAATAGCCTGTTCTACTGTCTGTAAAAGTAAAGAACGCTGTGGCAGTATAAACACTGTGTTAATATATGCCAGGTAGCATGTGTGTCAACGAAATCCTCATTAAACTGTTCACCTTTTTACGTTGATTTACACCTTGCATTACAACCAGTGAGTTGTTATCGTGTGTACTGATCTATCGGTCTAGTATTATATTCCACCACATACCGCACGACAGTCAGGTAATAGGGCCGGCTATGTACGTGACAGACAACGCAACGAATATCGGTTTCAAAACGGTTTGCTAATTAGCCGTCCACAGCTATACCTTGATACATTTAATCTGTAAGGCATTTCTTTTCGGATGAAGGCGTTTTTGTCTTCAGCGTTAGGTAAAATCGATGAAATCGGTTTGCACTGATTTTAAAGTTGCCACTAGTGGAATTTTGTATGTGTGTAGGTGATCGTTTGCAACTCGACATATCAAACGACTGCGTTTCCTTATTCATTATTCATAACCGTCATCAAAAGCGACGGAATATCGTCGAGATATGTATCACGGTTTAGAATACGTCTGTCACTGTAGTAATTTGTTTCCCAAGCATCAATGTTAACATTTATCGATTCCGATGTCTTCTGAAGTGAGGGGTGGACACTTTTCCGTTGTCATTAAATCTATCCACGGCCCATTACTGTTTCCCTAGCACACGATAAAAATATATAACATACACAGTCTACGTTTCAGCATCTATGCTTAGATACTCACAATGTTGTACTTAATCTCTTCGTCTCAAATGAATGAAAAATAATTGTTTCAAAATTTAAATTTAAATTAAAGACATTAAAATTATTTGCTGATTTGAGATCCCAACCGGCCAAAAGCTAAAGGTAGATTGATGCACATATAAAGATACAACCCGCAAAAAAACACCGGTGCGTTTGCTTGAATGACATGACCTAAGGAACAGACGACATGAGGTAAGGAAAGACTTCACGCACAGACAGAATTAGGCCAACACAACAATACAACTGATACAAAAAAACAACAGCGATGCCTCTAATCATAGATAATAGTTGTCTGTACTCTAATGTAGTTTCAGACAAGGCTTTTATCAGTTGTTTATATTTCTGGAAGTTATGTAACAGTAACGTCCTACTTGGTCATTGGAATATGTAGCATTTTCTCAGTAAATAGATATGGGGTTCTGTCGCCAGTGATGTTTACGCTTTGATAATTTAGTAAAACTAGTTACATTACATGTATGAAGCTTTTGTAATTCCTGCTTTATAGAAGCAAAAGCAAATGCACCGGTGTTTTTTCGCGGATTGTATAAGAGATTTCGTGTGTATATGATTCTTTGCGAACCTTGCCACTTTAGTATAGATTTTAAAGGTCGCACAGCTTATCCATGAAAGTTAAGCTTTACTGTTTCGGATAAAAGTCTACATGAATGTGAGCAATTTTAAAGTTTAAACTCCTCCAGTAGGCAAACTGAATGGTGATGTGGGAGGGGTGGAGGAGACGATTCAAGTGACATTAAGAACGTGAGTGCTATAAACTGTGACTGTTTGTCTAGACAGCCATGGTGTCTTCTCATTTCACGGTACCTTGGATTTCAAATCAGTGAAGAGTTCTCTACAAGGTAGAAGAGAGTCAGGTGACACCATAATCAGTTTCACATCACTGGACATGACATTTTTTGGTTAGATTTAGGGATAATTAGAAATGTGACGTGTGTATTAAAAATACCGACATGAACAGAAACAGGGGAACGCAGATATACATGATCAGAAAAAAAAACAGTATTCAAAATGCATAATATTTAAAACCATAGTTGACTCCAGTATTTTTGTATTAAATTTCTCAATTGTTTTATAACCTCTCCAGTATTTTTGTAATCTTCTAATATTTTTTTGTAATAACTCTGTTATCATTTCTGATGTATAAATTTTCCGTTATGGTTCTTTGTCTTATCATAATTAGTTCTGTGTCTGTGTTATGTTTATAATCTATACGTTCATTTAATTAAGCCCGTAATGTTAATTTATTATTTCCATTAGCGGTGGAGCCAAACTCGATTAGCGGAAAGCTATTTTTTGGACTCCAAATTGCCATTTTGTTTCTCCTTTTGTCTTATGTGGTCATCATTGACATGTACATATTGACTTTCAAATTGGCAATAAATGAATGATTGATTGATTGATTGATTGATTGATTGATTGATTGATTGATTGATTGATTGATTGATTGATTGATTTTTGAAATTTCTTCAGTATTTTTCTAATTTCTTAATAATATATTTGTATTGTCTTTTTGTCTGGTAAAGGGACTTCCATCTTGTTAACATCTCTTTTACTTGGTCAGTCACTGCATAGTGTCTCGCCATGAGTTACTAAGTAACATTGAGTGAACGAGGGAACGATCGAACATTTTGTCTGTAAACTGTTCTTACATTTTGCATAAACAAGACACATTTCTACTACATTTACAGTTTTCTACTATAGCTGTAATAGTGCAGCCATTGCTTGAATGACTGGGAAGCACCTCGAGATTGAAGACGTGAAACCTTTAATTTTGCTGAAGAAAAAAATAACTCTAAATTCTCACATTGTCGGGGGTGTTTTGCAATCAGGGTACAGTTAAACATCTCTTTAGAACAGAGAATAAAATTGTGATCTGAAATTTAACCTCATTTTAGTGAAATGTGGCGTTAATAACTTGCGTGTTAAATTCTATGCGAAAATAGGACATTGTTAATATTCTTTAAACGAGGTTAGAGTTGGGGTTAGGGTATTTGAATTCAAGTAAAAACAGTGTCCCTGAGGTGAATATTTCATGAAAGGGTAAAAGGGAAAGCCATACAGCAACCGCTCGCTTATCATATACGTAAGTTGATGATGTCACCATTAATAATCAGACGCGTACAGCTTCCGTTGATTCTCATTTCCCCTCTGACTTCCACTATAAAATATCCATTTAAAGATCGAGATATGATAACCTCTACTGTCCTTTCGGATGCAAGGACGATTAACTTTCGTGTGTAGTTAAAGGTATCTACATTTAACTTTATGAGTGTTCTGAAGTAGATGGGAAAATGTAAAATATCAACCATGCATTTTGCAAACATTAGATATTGACTTCTCTCCCGGAGGGAGTTTCCCCCTCCTCATTACGATAAGCCCATCTGATAACCGTAAGTGGTAGACTGCTTTGCTACTGCAAGGGGTAAGTTTCAAAGGGACTTACATTCACCGCGTTATTATGCACAAGCATGATTTTATTTGACAACCTTTCTTTGTGACTGTCATTTGCGATGGTTTAGATAAATCAAAGAGGCAACTTCCTTCGCTGTATTATTCCATGTTTACTCTGTTTCCAAAAATGTCACATATATCTACCGAATATGGTGATGTCCCATCGAATGCACTTTTAACCATTTTTTGGACAACCATGAACCATTTCTATGGTCATAACACATATACCAGATATGTGTTATACCAAGTATGGTTATGCTCAGTGAGACTGGCGACAAAACTTTGTGTCAAGATAAAATACAATAAAGATAATATATAATTAATGTTTCCAAAATGTCTGATCTGCTGTAAACAGTGGCAGATACACACTCCTATTATTACAATATACACATGGTAAATGTTTGGTAGATTGTTCATGTTTACAAACATTCAAATATCCAACTTTGCAGTGAACACTTTCACATTGTGCTATGTGAGAGGCCAACCCCTGCTTTCTTTATTGGGTTTATTTATTTTCACTTGAACCCTTGTTTTGTAACCAGCCTCACTTATCTAGATCTCATGTCATTGAAACTTCATGCTTATCCTGTGACTGCTGTAATACATCATATATGTTATGTAGTATAATCCCGTTACTAGCTAAGATGTCTTATACAAGAAAAATGTTTTTTTCTTTTATATTGTATACTTCTCTTAGACTTCTTCATGTCCCAAAAATAACATAATTATTATCCCAAGCAACCGAGATAATTACATAGCTGGAAAAAAATTGGGGAAAACATTCAGCAACATTAGTGTCTCCAGTCTTTACTGACAACACGAATTAGTTCTTTGAGTTGGAATTTTCCGAAACCGTGTCTTTGATAAACGGTCCCCAGACCATATTTCTGACAACTCTCTGTTATTGATGACTTTGTTTCATGATGATTGATTTACATTCGCTTTTGAGACTACAGGAGTTACATTATGTCAAACACTAACATGTCATACCTAACTTTATGAATTTAGTTCAACCTCTACAACCGTGTCACGCTATCAATATTACACGAATCGTGATCTAGGAGCTGCATAAATTATATTTACATATCTAAGTTTGTCATACGCGTATTATGATTGCAGATAAGAGTATGTCATTTGCATATTTGTTGTTTTCGTTTACATATTTATTTGCATATTTATCGTATAACAAGCAGTACAAAAGTATAGCGTCGGGTCTTTTGTATTGATACGTCAGTAGGCAAGTAATCCAGTTAAAACGCATTTTTTTTAAGTGGGCTGATTTTTATCAAAACACTTAACCGACAAATTGACTCAAATCCTACACATCAAGATGAAGCTGATAATAAGAAAGTGGGCAGTGTGCACAACGGACTCTTTATGGAAACATTAATTGACCCAAAGGGAATATAAAACTGTAAATTGCACTGTAACCTGTCGATAGCGTGCAGTAAAACAATAACGTTCCGCAAATAGGAGGATTTTCATATGGGATTCTATTAATGGAAACAGTCGAAGGAAAAAACAGCCTGCTGAGGCGCGAACTACGAAAGATGCAAGTCGTTATAGTACTCATTATGCAGTTAATAATAGAATTATGGTCAAGAATGTGATTTTTAAAATAAATTTCTGAATGTGTTGATTGCATTATAAGCACTTACGTTGTCTACATACATACTTATATACTTTATGAATGAGTTAGTACTAGGAATGTGTATGATGTTTCACTGCAAATCAACAGAGTGCCACTTGGTAATTCAGGCAAATTGTTGATTGGTCCTATTTCTTGTGTCTGTGTCTGTGTCTGTGTCTGTGTCTGTGTCTGCGTGCATTACCTTACACAAGTCACAGAAGTTTGAGACAAGCATATTTCAAGGAATTTCAACGCCAAATAAAGATTTCATCCATCGTTGAATAATAGTATAAAAAGTATTTTTTAAAAACACGTCGAGTAGAAGAGGTCTCTTCAATATTGTTGAGATAGTAAAAAACACTATATATATCCTATTAAAGTCCGTTGTTGGGTATTATTTGGATGCATTGTGAAATTAAGTAATTTGCATGATCGATGTATTTTAGTAAACAAGTGTTTAACAAAACTTGTTTCACACTATTTGCTACCCTATAAAATCTCATCATGTATTGCATAGTATTTGGATATATTGTGGAATTAAATGTCCTATCTATTGCAGGATGGTTCTTGCATACTTGATGAGTAATTTGCATGATCGCTGTATTTCAGTAAATAGGTTAAAGTTCAACAAATGTTGTTTCACACGATTTGCTATCCTGTTAAACGTCAAACGATGTGCTTCTAACTTCATAGACGACTGTATTTACTAGGTCACAAAGGTCATGTATATTTTTAATTGACGTGGTTTACTGAAGAGTCGTTTTTATCGATTCTGGCATTCGGTTAAATCAAAGGGTTTATAATCATAAGCGTTACAAAATCCCTCACAGCTTTGTCCGCATGGGGGCACTAAAATTTTTGCCAATGACGCAGGTATTCCATGAAAACTGTGTAGATATTAATATAGCCCGTCTACATCATAACATTCACTACTGTACCCACATTAAGAATGTAGTCACTGAGATATTGAATAGAGCGATAATTTTATATTTTCATGTTATTTTTTGTTCTTGCAGTTTATTATCTGTGGAGTACTGGGGTTGGCGTGTGCCAAGAGGAAAACAGCGTACATGGTAAGTAGGTCATAGGTCATAGTTCAGATGTCAAAAATGAAATTAGAATTGTCAAGAATTGTCAGAAATCTAGAATAGCAGTGAGAGAAAATGTCAAACACGTCAATATTCTATGGAACCAAAAAAAATCATAAATGATGTTATCTGTCCGGTTATGTGCATGTCTGCTCCCTGTAATCTGCGCACTAATACGCCGCAACAAAGTGTTACAAAGTTAATCCATTACGTCACACATTACAATTTTCCCAAAGGGCCAGACTTCATTTGATAAATTATACAATGGAAAATGACTAGCATTGTCGCGGTTGCATTGATATTTCTCCAGTTTCTCATTCATAAAAACTGAATGCTTTATTTGACAGACATGTTAAACACGCCGCGTATAGATTTATCGATAGCGATGACGTCACAACTATTTTCAGCATACAAGCAGACGATCTTTGTTTTTTTTTGTTAGAACTATTCATTCTTTCAATGTTTCTTTATGTATCAACAACTTTTGATATCGTTGATATTATGACATCTAAATATTACAGGAAATGACAATCTCATTGCAATATTACAATCAATATCATATATGATGATGAAAATATTATGTTTGCACATTACCACGCTTGGTGTGATTACATATGAAAAGCATGCATTCAATACAAAGACCGTCACATTTTATTTTTTCCATATTTTCATGACGGTAAGTTATACAATTTTTTTAAGTAATTTCCCTTAAACGAACTCAGCAAGGCTGTGTGTAATTGAACGACGGAAATTATCGACACTTTTTTAAAGTGCTTCAGAAACGAGCATTCTAATCTACTTTTTCATACGTTACAAAATAATATTGAAAACGCAAATTCACTCAAATGTGATAAGCATTCTCCGATCAATCAGTTGTGAGATAAACCAAGATGGATTGGCTCACCCTTTGGATACTTGAGCGAGAAATTCAAATGACCCATAAAATGCGTTGAAGTGGTGAGTCCACCTTAGCAATTCAGGCAGCTCACGTGTAGGTACTTACATGTATCACAGTTACTAAACCTCACACACACAAACAAACTTGAACGCATTCGAACAAACAATATGGGGATTATGCCTTGGTCGTTCTATGTTACAACAACGTATGTCTACGTCAATCTTTTTCTGCGGTGCACGAAATAAGGTCACAATTTCAAAATCGTTATTAGTTTTCTTTTATTATTATTTTTTCTTAAATAAAAATTATGCTTTCGGGAATATAAGCTTAATTATATTATTTCACAATATGTTTTCTTCATTCAGCCGGACCTGACCTGACTCGTGACCTGAGAGTTTTGTCATTACCTGTCTTTCGACTCATAGTGACAATGCTCCTCAAGTCACTCGTATTTTCCTTGGCTGAATTTCTTGCAATAGCTGTACTGAAGTGTAGGGACATCTCGAATACGGTTGATAGACCATGTTTATCTGATGTAGGAGTGTAACTAGGAATGAATGTTTATGTCAAAAACAATACCCTCCAATCCAACCTCGATTGTTTACAGTGTTGGTTGACCGATACTCTAGGCAGGTCGTTGTTTCCATGCTTTAAAGGGGTACACGCCGGATTTACACATATTAGTTGTGGGTACATTTTGCTTCATATTCAAAATACTCGTAGTGTCTTACGCTTAGGTGTTCAGTCGTAATAAATACATGAACAAATCGATTACATAACAGTAGTAAAAGGATGTCGATGAACTCCTGTCAGGCCCTCAACTGTGCAAACAACGCCAGAAGACAACAGTTAATGCAATGAAGATATGCATCGACTTTAACTCTATACTAGAATAGCTTAAAGGTTCGTATTTTTAATGTAGTAAAAGAGCTGATGAAACCACCTTGTGCCTATCAACGTCGACATACACAGCCGGACAATGGTTAGAATCCCTTATCTCGATTGTAAACTTGTTTCCTATTATTGATGTTATCCCAATTGCAAACTCGCATCTTTTATTTTGGATTTTTTTTTTGAGAGAGAGAAAACGTTGTCTTCCATGATAGCAACGTCTTTTAATCACATTTGATGTTGAGTGCTGTGTTTTTTTTTCCTTTTTAAAATTCATCCTCCGCGTGCTTTTAAAATGCAAAATCTGTTCTCTTGGGAAGTGTTACTGTGATAAATTGTTTTTTGTTCATAGTTTATTTAGATTCTAACAGTACATTTTTTATTAGTTTGTTTCTTTATTGCTTCATTCTACTTTATTTAAGCTTTATTCTGTCAAAGTGCCCCTGCTTTTCAATATAACAAAATATTAAACAGAATCTGAGAATGCCTTTAATGAAATATCTTCACTTTATTCAATTAAGGAACTACACTTTCGGGTACAAGATAGAACCATTGAAATTTGCATACGAAACAAGATAGAACGATTGAAATTTGCATACGGAACGGAGAAATTTGCATACGTAACGTGCTTAGAATGTACATCGATCTCCTTCAATATGTACTTTTTGAAATATATCTAAGTATTAGAATATAGTCACCTATTTTAATTAAATTCAAAAGGACTGGCTGATTTTATATGTTCAAGATTTTATATGTTCAGCGTTTGTCTTAACATCGGAAGTATACACAGCGTTTTTATTTTGTCTGAAATATCAGTTTAAAGGACATTTTGAACAATACAGCCTTGTCCAGTATAGCAATTGAGGCCCCTATTGTGGTTACATATGAAGTTACTTTTAATACAGACGAACCCACATTCACATACCCACACATTAAAATTACCCAGAAACAAATCTGAGCGGACACAACGCGATTGTTATATACATAAAGACAATTGACAACTGAGAATGGTGTTTTTCGAATAAAGTGATATTCCCCAAAATAATATTGCGACGTCATTTAATACCACAAACGAATTCCGAGTTTGAGTTCTACCAATTGCTAGGCATCATGCTTCAACACATTTTAGCATTTGGAGTAAAATATTTCAAAATGAAACAGAAGTAATAACTAAAAATCATAAAGTTATGGACTGTGTCCCTTTAATATATTCGTACCTTCATGGTAAAGTAGTCATAGCTTTAAGAACAAAAAAAAATCGTTAAAAAAGTTAAAACCAGCAGAATGGATAGTGGGTGAGATGTAAAACATATCGTTCATGCACAGAATCAAGCACATAGTGTATCCGTAGACAATATCTGGTGTCTGCGAAGAAAGCGTAAGGACGATTAAGTTTTAAGAGTGGTGTGTTAATCGCCTTTCACCTACGTTCTTTGATTTAGTATTCAGATCATTTCTTAGATTAAGTAACTCTTCTTTCTTACTTTAAGGTCGTTGGCATCTATCGCAATATACTTGCAATTTTGACTTCAGCGTGGCGAATGAAACATCCTCTAAAGGCTGATTTCAAACACAGCCTTGCAATACTTACAATTTTGACTGTAGAGAAAATGTTCCTAAAATTTAAGAGAATTCTTGAAAAAAATGCTAATGAGCGCAAACCGCTTGACAAATAAAGTGGCATCGAAAAATAGTCAAAGCGGCTAACATATCGCTATATATTTACAATATTGTCTGCAGTGTAATGAAGAAAAATATTCCTAAAAGAGAACTCTTCAATATTTTTTTAATGAATGCAAACGCTTGACATATAAAATATCATCCAAATATAGTCAAAACGGCGGACATACAGAATACATGAGAATACAGTTTTGTCAAAACATAGGAAGAAATTACTACTATTCACTGCCAGGGCTAAACTCTCGGGAATGACAACGTAGTCATCTGGAAAGTGTGAAATTAATGTATATTTACAATTATCGTAGACTCCGTCGTTAGTTGTTGTTTGAAAAGACTGTATAACAACAAACACCTACGATCATGTCCACAGAGATTGATGTTGCTAGACACGTGTGGCGCTAAAGAATTAGGACAAAATATTTTGATAGAGTTTTGTACCAGGTGTAAATGAAATAATTTTGACGACAGATTCGCCTCTGAAAAGAACAGTTTTGAATGTATAATAGATAAATGTTGAAATAATATTGATAACAGTATGTTTTATTACCAAAAAGGTATACTTACCAAAATAGTTCCGTTTATTTATCAATTTATCTGTTTTCATTTATTTTCTTTTTTTTGAGGGGGGGGGGACTGTAAAACTATTAATTTGCCAGTTTAGTCATGTTTTGCTGTCTATCAAGGGTTCTTTCAATGCTAATGAGTACGTCATCTAGAATAAATTAGTTTTACTGTTGTCATAGGAAGGCCCGGTAGCTTTAATACGACAATGAGCGTTCTACTATTGCCGTAGAGAGGCCTGGTGGTTTTTATGACAATGGGTAGTTTGCTGTTACCGTAAAGACTGATGTGGGGCCTAGTGGCGTTACGAAAATGAGCCTTATAGTGTTACCGCAAAGAGGCCTGGTGGTTACATTACAATTAACATTCTAGAATTGCCGCAAAAATACATGATGTATTTAAGGTGGCACTCAGATTGATTCAAAAACATTTCCCCTGCACGAAGCAAACAATTGACCTTCAACCTGCCTAATGATTCACTATTGCTGCCCACTTTGATGAAGTATTCTCCACGTAAACACCACGTCTCTTGATTTTGACCCCTGTCCCCTGTTCTTATGGCAACAATAGAAGCTGATTGCAAGGAGAATTATTTTCAACAACGAAAAAATTAATTGGTACGTAAGATTGATGTGAGCTGTCAGTTTTAATCAGAGATTAATACAAATGCTATTCGGGTCACCAGAAAAATTAGAGAAAAAGTGAATTGATAAGATTGACGACTTTCACAGCAAACTGTGGTACATGTAATTAGTTATCACTAGTTAGTCATGGCGGTGATTCTGTGAAGGGTGTTTCGATGAACATTGGGTACATGTAGAGTCAAAGGAGATGACGACATTTTGATCGTTGACACGTAACTGAACAATTCTCCTTAACTTTACAGTAATATTTGATGAATTAGTCAGTTTTCTGCTGTCAAATATTAATGATATCTTTATCAGTGCAGGCTTGTACTTCGGTCAAGATGTAAAAAAAAATCACGTGATTCGTCAGTCAAGTTATATAAAAGTAGATATTTCGTTATGTTGTAATCAGTGTGGAGGCGTGTAAAGTAAAAGTGATTTGTACAACGCTTCGAGCCCTGTTATCAACTCGGTGTTCATTAAAATGAATCAGTCACCGAGAATATTTTTTTACATATTAACTGACGTGTTCAGGAACAAAAGAAAAAACCCGAGTGGATTAGCCGTACAGACAGAAAGAATTCTTGAAGAGCGTGCCAACACAGTAATGAAGCCACTTTGCCTTTCTGTACAACTATGGTCGAAGTTTCTAGACTGTAAAACGTGATGGTTTTAAAATAGCCATTTATAGTTGCATTCTTACTTCGTATCCGGAGGGGAAGCATGTTCAAATCATTAGTCTTACCGGCAGAAGGAGCTTTCAATCACTAAAGTCCATTTGCGCTTTCATGACTAAAACTACTCGATATTACAAACACAACTATCTTTATAAGTCCACCAACCTCATCAGTTTTCATTTGTTCTCCAGTCTTCGACTTCAGTAATTTGGCTGCGATATTGCATTAGGCCTGTGTTAAAGTATTTACCGTTTGTGTTCCCAGTCAATGCATTAGGTATAAGCTCTTTATTGAACGTACATGCCTGGTTGTAATTTATTCCCTCATTTATTTTTTATTTTGCGTAAAACCAAGAAAAAATATGAGTAACATAAGGGGTCTTGTCACTACGAGTGGAAGACGAGCAGTGATAAAACAAAACCTTAGGTCAAAAAATAAGAAGAATTGTTTCTGGTCAGCGCGCGCATCACCGTCTTAAATACCCTCTCGTCGGTCTTTGTGTGTGTGTGTGTGTGTGTGTGTGTGTGTGTGTGTGTGTGTGTGTGTGTGTGTGTGTGTGTGTGTGTTTGTTCAGCCCATGCAGTGAGCGGATCAGGGGAAACACTAAAATAACCCTCCCTACTTCAGTGAAGACAACTGCATCAAGCCAATCATGAACAAGCAAATGACATCTACCCCCCCCACACACTTGCTTTAAAGTACTAAATAAAAAGAACAATAACTGCCATAAATAGTAGATTGAGTGACAGGTTTGTTGAGAATAAAGCTCGTTGAGAATTTTTTTTTTTTAAATATATAAAAAAAAAATTTTTATAAAAATTTAAAAAGAATCTCTTCGTCGCACCACTTTGCTTTATGTCAGTATTTTTTCCAGCTGATTGAAAATAAAAAAATATTGATCAGAAGAAATATAGAATTATAATAAAAGAAAAAATGATGGCGATTGTGATTATTTGTACTCAAATATATGTGGGTGCGTCGTGACGTAGGCGACCTGGGCATACATTCCATATTTTCTGTTCGAACGCGTACAACATGGCTATCGTGTGGTATATAGCAACCTTTCAGTTATCAAGGTGTACACATTGCGTCTGTACATGTCGCTTTCTGACATTCAGTTATATTATGGCAATAAAGATGTATATACGCAACACGTCTGTCTGGTCAATGCAGAGAAATTTTTTAAAAGCAACGTGAAATAGACACGTTCACTATATCGTAATGCAATGACAGAATATCGGCTCTGTTTGAAATTGACATATATACAATTTAACATGTAAATCTCGTGATTTCATTCGAGTTGCGTTTACCTTGTCAAAGCGAATTTGTATTCGCCTCAGGCAGTCTTTACAAAATTTCAAGTTCTTTGTCTGGGCAGACTAGGAAATCGTCAAAAAAAAGCGTTTCAGGGGTTTTAGAGGATGAAATAGCGGAAGTATCATAAATAATATTGGAAAGCACACAAGTGTTATCAACCACGTTTGAAGTAATACTCACGTGTGCAATTTTGTTCATGTACACAAATTTGTAGTGGGTGCTTGCAATGAATTGTATACAGTCACTCTGAGTAAAACTATACAGCATTAAAACATAGAAATAAAAGCTGTATTTGAATTGATATTATTATATCAAATATTAGTGATATGTTTAGAAAAATCCTAAAATTAGATTTTATATTTCTACACATTTTTACAAGAGTAGTAGGATATGTTTAATCTTGCATACTTGGTGGAGGGTCTATGGTTTAATATTTCAGTTTACTCCGCCGATAAATTACACATACACGGTGACAAGTAAGAAAGCAATATGGTTCGATGGTTTTTTGTGTTGTTTGTACGAAGGCTAAATTCATTAGTGCCTCACAGCGACTATTTACAGAGTGGGTTTTGTATGTCGTTGTCAGTCAATATTGCATAGAAGTCCGCCTCTCTGCCAGTCGTCCGTCTTTTACGTCAGTGTTTACGTCGGTAAAATATGGCAATTAATCATTTGGGCGTTCGCTGAAGCGTAAGGTTGTCATTGTCAAATATAGTGCGGGAAATGTGCGTCGATATTTGATATTTGTTTGTATTTAAACTACCGAATATCTGGATATTTTTTTGTGATACGGGTTTTGTGTTTTGTCAGGATTAGATTATAGTTTGGATATCTGTAAACATTTCCACTCGTCAAATGCGAGGATGAAGCTAACTGTCGTTGTCTACGATACTCGTAGAAAGTCAATTTCAATGTTGACTCTTTACTGCAGGTCATATACACAGAATGATGTATGTTAAGTGGAAGGCCTATAATGATGTACGTGATGAATGTATTCAGTGTTGACTACTGAGAGAGAGAGAGAGAGAGAGAGAGAGAGAGAGAGAGAGAGAGAGAGAGAGAGAGAGAGAGAGAGAGAGAGAGAGAGTTGACTACAGAGAGAGAGAGAGAGAGAGAGTTGACTACTGAGAGTGAGTGAGTGAGTGAGTGAGTGAGTGAGTGAGTGAGTGAGTGAGTGAGTGAGTGAGTGAGTGGGTGGGTGGGTGAGTGAGTGAGTGAGTGAGTGGGACTTTGCATATAGAAAATACGGAATATAAACTAGATATTGCATTTGAAGAGTAAAATAATGCTAAAAAGTCTCTAAATCTTTTCTACTTAGGGTACTAGGTACATTTTACACCAATTAAAATCAATTTTTTATATTTAGGGGGTCGAGAAATCCAAAGAGCTTTTCTCTCGTACTACTAACTTTACCGTATTTGTGTTATTGATTTGTCTGTCTGTCTGTCTGTCTGTCTGTCTGTCTGTCTGTCTGTCTGTCTGTCTGTCTGTCTGTCTGTCTATCAACTGTCAGTCTGTCTGATTCGTTTCTTTGTCTACTTGTGTGCTTTATTTTCTAGTTCGTCTCATCATTTAGTATATTTCCCTGAATGACACGCATACTATAGAATATCCTTTGCAAGTGATTGATGATACTCGATAAAAAGTGTTATATTTCTTTTGTTGAGCGTTGGATTTAGAACTTTAAGTTAATTCTGTGATGTACGGGTCTGATGGGAATACAGTTAGCCATTCATTCCAATCTTTGCAATGTCGTCAAAATGACGGAATAAAAAAGACGGGGAAAGTCATCATAACCTATATTGTATGGTCGTCTCTTACAGTACCAGCAAATTGAAAATAGTTGCTATGGATACGTGGACAAATTTTAAAGCTTATGTCTATGAAACCAGTGTTGCATTGATGGTCAATTGTTGATTATAGTGACAACTCTGTCTAGCTTCTGTTGTATTTGATGTTAACCAAACAACATAACATCAGGCAAGTACTGTCAACAGTTAAAACATACACTAATTATTTACTTAGTAGATGAACATCATGACATCAAATGTTCGTTCGCATTGTTTTTTTTTCATCAAGTAGGAAAACATAGCAAAGCTGTTTTATGAATGAAAAATTCAAAATAAATGCAAATTTACCATCCTTATGCCCACTTTTTAAAGTAATTGAAATTTGATACTTTGAAATATTATGAATTCTAATAATTAAAATTGATGAGAATTGGCATGGGCTTATTAATAGAATTTGATTTTTTGAGTCAGATTTTGAGCTGCGCAAAATTAATTTCAGCACTATTTACCTTTACGGTATGTGTCACGTGTAAACTTTGCAATATCCATCCTGCAAGGAATGACAAACATTTTACAGTCTAGACATGGACACCTTAATTAAATTTTCTAAAAAGGTTTGAAAATAAATCTTCTGAAATTACTCTGTAAAATCGTCCAAATTCCGTAACAATTTCAGAATCCAGTGGAAGTGATTATCACCCTTTTACGCCAACACAACCTCTGTTTAGTATTTCAGTTGTTGAATACATACCGAAAAATCTATGCTCTGACTGGCAAGAGTGGTGATTAGTTTACATTGATTACTTTCTCATGACGATTCATTCATTACATGTTAATAGTAGATAAAATGGGGAAGACTCGTGAAAGGGTGCATTAGACGAAGACCCTGATAGCAATTTCGATTAAATTTACCTTATCTGTAACGATATACAAAAGGTTTCAAATAATCAATTAGTTATCTACTTTTAGCGACTCACGTTTACATCATTGTCTAGAAAACTCCACCTGCCTACTTTTCTATTTATATTGACTTTCTATTGACCCCCCTCTACAGCAACTTTGTGTAATGACCCCGTTACTTCAAGTTCAATTAATGTTAACTACAAAACAATATTTGCCAAGTTAAGTTGAATATAGTCCATTACTAAGAAGCGATTGGCCGCAGGCGATCTAGCCAATCACAGACTAATATAGAAAGTCAAAAAGGTCACGTAATTAACTTTACCTAGTTGGTCGTCTTCACTGTCTGTGTGTCTCGATACCATTTGATATTCATTACGGCGGAATAGATTGGATTTACGGGTATCTTTACATGTACATATTTAGATGGTTTAGTAGTTTGTTGAATGTTCAAAAATGTCAAATATGACTGTCTACCACAAGTAATAGTGAGTGACTGTAGACTTCAGTGAGATGGTTAAAGGAGAACACCACTCCCGAAAATATATGGATTTCCATGAACTTTGGGTTCTGGAGAGACATTTCATAATTTCACATCACAGAATTTCTGCGCGATTGTCAAGAAACACCAAATTGAAAATCTGTTCTACCTAAACATTTCACACACAGGTCCACCGTTGCCTAATGGGACTTAGCCGATATGCATATTTATTAGATACACACTGAATATTCATGACTATTCATCTAAAAGTAATAAGCACTTAGGAGTAAACTAGTGTAAGAACAAAAGAGGTGAAATAGAGTTTCAAGTTGTTTAGTATTTCTTGGCAAACGCCCAAAATTTATGGAATGTGAAATCATGGAATGACTCCCTAGAACTCAAAGTTTTTGAAAATACCTTTATTTCTTGGAGAAATACATATACATTGGCGAATGGTTAGAGTGGCCGGCTTTGAATCTGCAGGTTGCAAGTTCGAGCCTCGTCTCTGCCGGTTGGTCCTGAATGACAAAAAATTATTGGGCAAGATTTGAACCATGACTGTGCCTCAGTCAACCCAGCTGTATAATTGGGGACCTGGTAGGATAGAGGCTACAATGTAAATGCTTTAATCCTATGCACTTATAAAGGCTGCAGTGGATTATATGCTCCCCAGGGAGTTGAGGAAGTATAAAGGGTCGTTGTGCCGATATAGATCCGAACTAGGGGTAATATATTGTAAAGCGCGTTGAGCACCCAGACTGGGTGGGAAAGCGCTATATAAGAACCAACAACATTATTATATATATTTATTTCATGTGAGCTTCAAAAGAGAGAGAGAGAGATAATATGTTGAAAGCTATAATTCAAAAACATAACAGCGTCCAAAGCAAACATTTACCCATATAAAAAGCACAAATTATTATAACACTCTAAGCGTCTTTTCATAATTGCTGCAAGGAACGGATGAAACACAAGTATCAGAGAGGTCGAACATGAATGTCTCACCGAAGTCACTTAACTCGACATTGCCACTCATGCTTAGATCCTGACTATATCATTGCTTAGACAAACCTATACACGTAAAACGTCTTCTTCTTTGTTCATCGTGCAGAGGTTCGATGGTTTTTTATTTAACGCCACATTCAATTAACACTGAAGTGGACATCTAGACATTTAACTTGCTATATTTAACGGTTTAAATTCCTTGGAATGAAAGTATAGTAGGAGTGTGTCACTTTGAAACCATAGCCGTCAAGATTTGTCGCTGTCGGGAAATGTCAAAATGTCACGACCTTTCTTCAAGAGTGTAAAAGTGTGTAATAGTGTACTACACTATTATTGTATTATGTTGGGTAATTTTGTTATATGGTTCTGTATCTTGACAACGTTCGTTTGAATGTCAAGTTCGTTTTCGTGGGTCAGAATATTGTCCCGCTCTTGCATGAGAAATATAAATTGGGGGGTGAGGGTGGGGGATCTGCCGTTTCCACACAAAAAATGTTCGGTGGACGACTTGGACATCAATAATGAACGTGGACTTATGTTCGAATAGTTAAAGTGGAATCTGAAAGTTTTGATTCGAGCCTCGACGTTGGCGTTTTGTTTCTGAATGACGAAAGTCTTTTGGCAAGTTTGAACCACGATTATGCCAGCCTTTATACACGTATATGATATCAGACAACCAAAGGCTGGGTTGACTGCGGCACATTCGTGGTTCAGGCTTTACCAACTTGGGAACAAACGGCAGCAGCGACTCTCGAGCCCGCGCCGCTACCTGCAAATTCCAAGCCTGCCACTCTAACTAACCATTCAACCATCATGACTCCACTACTGGCGTTCTCGTTTTTAGATAGTAGTTTGTTTCGGTTAAGGAAAAACTTGTCTATGGTGAGCTTTTCACGGCAGTATTAAGCTTAAGCCTGATTGATAAAGTCCATGAAAGGTTCACCAAATTACGGTATTTAAGTTGGATATAACGCAAACAATATGCTCGCAGTTATCTAGATGTCGTTGTCAGACATTACTACTAATCACGTTAATTGCACTAAGTGAACATCAAATGCTACTTCTGGCTAGGCGAGTGTCAGATAGCACCGTGATGCTGATCATGATCAAACGCTTTTCTGTACTTGTCATAGGACACCATGAAAATATACCCAGTTGGTTTATTAAGATAACACAAAAAATTAGAAGGCGGTAAATGAACTTGTAAAAGTTAACTGAGTGTACTATTCCTCATGCTTACATGCATGTATTGGTGTTGACGTTTAACTTGAAATCAAACGACATTGTGACTGTGGCTGTATAATAGGGTGCGATAGATGACGTCGAGGAGCGTTTTGTAAATGTACATTAGCAGCGGCCTCAGGTGCAGAAATTAGTAAACTGAATGAATGGTAACCCCACTTTATCGTCTGGATTTTATCGGCTAGCATTCTAATCAAGTCGATATTCTTGGGTAGATATATACTGAATCGCATTGGTAAACACGAAATCGCCAATTCTCGAGTAAATCTCCACTTCTCGTGTGCGCTGCATGCGTAATTTTTTTTTTTGAGGCTACTGTCAAAAATTCAGGTGATTTATTGTTGAGGTATTTTTAGATCTTTGACCGGCGTGTCGATTCTGTTTCTCGGTTTACACAGCAATAAAATGATCGATGGACTATGTCACGGGGACAATATCAATCAACCAATCAATCAATCTATCTATCTATCTATCTATCTATCTATCTATCTATCTATCTATCTATCTATCTATCTATCTATCTATCTATCTATCTATCTATCTATCTATCTATCTATCTATCTATCTATCTATCTGTCTGTCTGTCTGTCTGTCTGTCTGTCTGTCTGTCTGTCTGTCTGTCTGTCTGTCTGTCTGTCTGTCTGTCTGTCTGTCTGTCTGTCTGTCTGTCTGTCTGTCTGTCTGTCTGTCTGTCTGTCTGTCTGTCTGTCTGTCTGTCTGTCTGTCTGTCTGTCTGTCAGTCAGTCAGTCAGTCAGTCAGTCAGTCAGTCAGTCAGTCAATCAATCACTGCTATTCAAGTACAGTGTATTTACCAAGTCAGTGAATATACGATATCACTACGATCTGCCAATGTGAAGAATAAAAATACATAATTAGCAACGCCGTGATGTTATTAATGCATGGACCGAATTTGGAATAGAAGTTGCATTGTCTGAGACTCAGTCACTGTTATAAGGGACGAGATCAATAGTTCAATATAGGATAAAACACTTAAGTATTATACTTAGGCCTCAGAAACCCCCCCCCCCCTCCACCCCTACCCTTCAAACTGAATTTGCCGAAATTGAAAATTGCTTCAAACCACACAATCAATTTGAAACCAGTATGTAGGTAGTTTTAGTAGTGTTATGAATATACTGCCAGTATATAGTGAGTACAAATATTCTTTTGTACTGTTGACACTTTTTACTATAGCAAAAAATTTTCCTGTTCTCAGTTTGACAGTTTTAAAGAAATATTTGTATTTAGGGGTACAAAACATTCATTAAAAGAAAAATCGATTTTGTAGGATGAGAACTAAAATGGCTCAAAACCCCCACCCCAAAGTAAGACAATTTACTTTTTTATCCTACATTGAACTATTGATGTCGCCCCTAAAAGACGCGGTCTTACAAAATATACATGTTTCACTATATCGTCAGATGTATGCACTGACTGACATGGCGTTGTCATTACTTCTGTTTTTCCAGTTGGTTCACAAAACACTCACCTACCTACCTACCTACCTACCTACCTACCCACCTACCTACCTACAAGATGTACCTACCTACCCACCTACCTACCTACCTACCTACCTACCTACCCACCTACCTACCCACCCACCTACCTACAATAAAACCTTCCCTTTTAGCAATTACTGAGTTACAAGCAATGGTTTGGTCTATGTGGTGTCATATTTATTTTACAAAAAATATTGTTTATTTTATCAATTAAATATCCGAAATGAATTACTAACATGAGTTTCGCAGCAAATAAGAAGATATGATATGATATGATATATATGTTTATTGCAAAATATACAACGTAAGAAATGTACAAGTACATCAAAGTCAAAGTCATGTAGCGTATTTCAAATGAATACTAGTATTTATGTTACGTCATTTCACTTGAAAATGTCTCTAGCTCTGCATTGCACAAAAATTTACATAATTTGTAAAATTTGTGACAGTGGCGACGTAGAAAACGAATATCACTTTCTTTTAGTATGTTCCTTCTACAACGATGAGAGGAAAAAATACATCCCAATAGAAATCATAACCGAGCCGAATTCTAAAGAAGTTGGGATATGCTTTATCGAATTAATATTTTTGTCACATCGACGTCGATGCATTTTAATTAACCAGCTATATAACGCAATAGCAATCATGTAACATTCATTTGTCCCGTTCTCTGACGGTTCGCTTATTACCCAAGCGTTCTAAATCCCTGACTGTCCGTTTTAACTAATGTCTTTGTGTTCGTCAATGTGCATACATCCCCCAGTTATTTATTCAAACTACTCTGTACGTCACGCAAACCAAATTATGGCACGATTGCCGTGGATAAGTTCTACCATATCCCTGCCCATTAAGTGCACATTGCACATAGAAGCTTTAAATTCAATCAATTTTTAGAGTTAACAAAAATCCAAAAGCTGCTGTTATTGAAGGTCGCTGTAAGGGTTGTCTTATTTTTATCTATACAAATTTGTTCTATTGAATTGACTAGCGGACTTTAATCCACGCAGCTTGCGGCATTAACCGAAGCCTTACAATAACTAGCGGGGCCAAATATCGGCAGGAGACGGTAATAATTGAATTGGATGCAATGAACCTACGTAAGTACGGTTGTGAACGTAAGCAGGTGACCACGAATTCAAATCGCTTTGGGATTCAATCCCATTTAACGCTAAAGAAATGGATTTTTAAGTGCGTAAAATACAGGTCAAAATACAGTTTTTAAATCATTCAAAAGGTTTCATGTTGTCATGTTTATGGAAGTGTACGACTGGAGAGAGAGAAAAGGGTGTTCTTTTGATGGAGAATAAAATACCACTTTCAAAACGGAAGATTGTTCGGCACTCTAATGGCATTTCATGAAATATAATTCTGCTGCAAAGATTGGTTCGGCATTCTATTGTAATCTTTGTTAACTTGAATGCATCACCGGGTGCTTTCCACCACAGTGACTATGTACCGAACTAATCACGACATGTGGCAAATTACTTGTTGTACTGTACAGTAGAAGACAGTGAGACTGAAACTAAACGTCAGCTTGTGACACAAAAATTTCACCAACATTGCTACAGTTTCTTTACGACGCACGACAAATACATTAGACGCCTGGAGAAAAAAAAGACTACGGCAACACTGTGTATTATTTGGTTGTTAAGAAAAACGTGCCCCACGCAAAAAAATATGCGCCAATTAAATGTTGGCAAGAGTTTTACTGAGCAGAAGACGTTCTGTATCAGCCCAAAGTGATTAAAATCCGATATAGATATCGGCTAATCGTTCATTGTTATTTTACATCGGTATTTTTGCTTGAATTGACCTTCGTAATACATGTTCAT